>NC_060286.1:35715433-35803280 GCF_021613505.1 Equus quagga | reverse complement strand
TGGACATGGGTCTCCAGGTGCTTGTCCATCCATAAGACGGGAAACCTCACACTGGCTCTCTTGCAGGACCCCTACAGCCCAATGCCCCACCAATGCCCAGTACCAACTTCATTAATAGCTATCGATTAATATCTCCCTCCCTTGTATTGTCAACCATTCTTTCTCTCCAGGCTTCTTATCATCAGCATTTAAACATGCTTACCTTTCACTCAACGTTAACTTTTTAAGAAAAGTATCTCTCCCTTACTGCCCCCTCTCTCCCTCGTGCCTCTCATTGTCTGATGCCAAATTGCTGGAAACAAACGTGTGCACTTGCTGTACCCCTTGTTCACCACTCATTCTCTCTGAGCTCTGCCCTCTGCTTTCTGCTCCCATGTCTCAGCTGTGAACGTTCCTGCAAGTCACCGAGAGCTCCACTGGGTTAGTCCTGCCTGGCCGGTGGCCGCTCTTCTCCCTTTCTCTCTCTCCTTGTTTCCCCCCCGACTCTCTTCCTAGTCCTTTTCTGTCTCTTTGGGTGACCTTTCTTCCTCTTTCTTGTCCCTTCAGTGTGGGGATTCTTGCCGATCGGCCCCCAGGCTCTCTTCTCCGCACAATCTCACGAGGCAGTTTCATCCTCTCCCAGCCTTAACACATCCCCACATCTCCCACTCAGATTTCCCTACTGAACGCCGCATCCGCAGATCCCACTGCTTGTGGCTCTTTTCTTGGTGGGTGATGGGCAGGCATCTCAGGTCTGTATCCGAGCTCATCACCTTCCTCACCAAGCATCATTCTCCTCATGCATCACTTCTCTCACGAAATGGCGTCTTCCAGTTTCCCAAGCTCCCAATCCGGCAACCTGAGCTCCATCTTTACTTCAGACTGTCCCTCCTTCTCCATGAATAATTGATCACTCAGTCTATCAATGATACCTTCGAAGTATGTCTCAAAATGTCCCTTTTTCTCTCTCTCCACATCTACCTCCATGCTCTGTCTGCTATCACCTCTTGCCTTAATTCCTGCCACTGCCTCCTACTTGTACGCCATACCATTTGGGCAGAGCTTTGTAGAATTGTGCAAGGAGAGTATGTGGTCCAAGGCAGTGGTGTGTTGTAGCCAGGAGGCCTCAGCACTGATCATTTTCCTGACTCCCAGGTTTTTACAGAGCTTTGTGCACAGATCATGAGATCATGGAGGTTTGGGGGGCACAGGAGGCTCCCCCAGGGTCCCTCAGCACTCCAGAACTCAGCCAGCCTCAGAGATCCGAGGCCCCAGCTCTCCTGCTCTCTGGACCTTGGCTGGGCTCCTCCCACTCTGCAGGGCATTCTGGGCTTTCCTGAGGTTGCTGTCCCTCACAGAGACCACCAGGGTACCCCACAGATCACACACATCCGGGTTTACTAAACTTGCCGAGCAAGAGGGAGCATGGCTTTAACAGCATCTCAGTCATGGCTCCAAAGGGGAAGTACTTACAGGAATCCACGGACTGGAGTTAGTTCACAGTGGCTTTAGGGTGATAGTTAGAAGGCGTGGTCAGAATTTCCAAAGCAGACGAGTAGTCAGTGGTCTTATTTTTGAACCCATGAGTCTGTGCAGAGTTACTCTTTTTTTCTTTTTTTTAAGATTGGCACCTGAGCTAACAACTGTTGCCAATCTTTTTTTTTTTTTCATGCTTTATCTCCCCAAATCCCCCTGGTACATAGTTATATATCTTAGTTGCAGATCCTTCTAGTTGTGGCATGTGGGACACCACCTCAATGTGGCCTGATGAGTGGTGTCATGTCCGCACCCAGGATCCGAACCGGCAAAACACTGGGCCGCCGCAGTGGAGTACACGAACTTAACCACTCGGCCACAGGGCCGGCCCCAGAGTTACTCTTGAAACAGTTTGCTGTGGCCTTGGCTTGGAACCCATGCTCTGAACAAGCTACTGTGAATACAATCTGGACTTGGAGAGGCCATGTGACAAGTCACGGTTGGGTACAGCCCATCTGTTTGGCAAGTCTCGTACAGTTTACTTTGCAAATTGCAATTTCAGTCTCGTTGCTTCTTGGGGTTGACAACCTTGCCCAGAAAGTGGATGCTCTGGGTGTCTTGGGAATTGATGGTCATTAGGAAGGGACTGTTGAAATGCACAATGGTCGACAGGGTCCATTTTGCTGAGAAGAAGTGATCTTGATGGCCACGGTGGTGGCTGCTTCAGTGCCTTCCTCAGCCATCTCAGCCACAGACTCATGCTGCACCTATGCAGAGAGTAGATCACACACTTAAATTTTAGAGCAGGTTTCTGGTGGGACTGAGGGCAGGGCGGGAGTGGAGTGGGGTTGTGGACCCCAGCCTTTGTTGTGGTTATTACTCATAATATTATTAGTAAGAGTAATAGCAGTAATCAGTGGTCTTTTAGAGCAAATGCTCACTGGTCATTTAAGTGCAGAGGCAGTGACAGTCCACGGTGTCCGGTAACTTGGCCAAGGCTGTCTAATTATTGTGTCAATCCAAGATTTGAACTGAGGCCTGCTGACTCTGAAGCCACCATCGATAGCTGTGCGGTGGGAGGAAAGGCTTTGAGAAGCTTGAAGGAGAAGAACAAGCTGCTTGGAATCTGTGGGCATCTTTCCCCCATTTCATCACCAGTAAATCTGCATAAAACAGATGCTGGGCAAGTGTAAACCTTTTCGCAAGATATGAATCATCCCATGTGTTCAACCTCAAAGTACCATCTTTTTTCCAGACCCCTCTGTTTCCCTATCAGCCTCTCCTGCCTCACTTCCTGATTTCCCCAGCCTGGAATATGATAATCCCATCATTGAATCAATCTGGTCAATATTTTGAATAGACTAATTTCCCTTCATGTCAGCCATTCGTGGTCCCTCCATCTCTGTTGCCAGGGGAAACTTTGACTCTGCTAGCATCCTGCATGCTGCCTTCTTCTTGTCTGTGTCTGGACTGCTGAGATAACTGGAAACCACACACTTGACCAGGTCAGCAACAAGGGCTCCAGCTCCCTGTGGATCCTTAATCGTGCCTGCTAGAACTTCGAGGTTTCCTGATGTCTCCTTGTCTCCCTCTCCCCAGACTTCTGGTCCATTTGCTTCTGCAAGATGGATGGTAACATCTCTCTCTACAGCACGGGGGAAAATAGGAGTCATTCGAAGGGAGGTCCCTCAGCTTTCTGACAACATGCTTAGAGCTGCATTTCATCCTCCCTGTCCTCGCTCTAGAATGGAAGGCATGCCACACCTCTGATCAAAGGGCTCCCCTCCCATGCTGGGCATCCCGGCCATCCCCCATTTCACCATCTCTAACTAACCTCTTCTATCTTCAACCTCTCTTTCATTCTGATTTTTATTATTTAAACATGCTCAAGTCCCTCATTTTAAAAAAAGGGTTAGGAAAATCCTCGCTTTATCCTAAATGACTCTCCAAGTCTCTTTTCTCCTCTTTCCCACCTTTTGATGCCAAACTGTTACGGAGCGATGTTGATACTGTAGACTCCTCTAGTTGACCGCTCATCTCCCCCCGCCCCGCTACCATCCAGTTCCTGCTCTCACTCTTCACTGTGATTGTTCTTGTGAAGGTTACCAACTGTCAACTGTTGGGCTATTCCAGGGGGACCCTTGTCATTCTTCTCCTCTGTGACCACCCAGCTCCGTTCTGTGCTGCTGACCATCCACCGATGTTGTAGCATCTTCTTCCTTCGGCCTTCATGAGCCCACGCTTTTCCTCCTGCATCTTTTCCTGCTCCTTTGCTGTCTCCTCTGGGGTGTTCTTGTGGTCTGTGTGTTCCCTTACTTGTTGGAGTTTTGTTAAGGATGGCTCCAGGCTCTCAGCACATGCACGCTCTCTAAGACATCCATCCCCTCTCATGGGTTCACTTATCCACCTACACACAATAATCATGAAATCCATCTCTCCAGCCTAAATTGCCCTACTGGCCTTCAGATCCACAGAGCCCATTATTTGTTGGATTTCTCTTCTTAGATGACCTACAGACATCCCAAACTTCACATGTTCAAATCTGAGATTATCATCTTCCTGCAGAAAAATGTCATTCATTTGGTAATCCTTAGCTCACAGAACAGTGTGAATTCCAGTTTCCCAGGCTCCCAGACCAGCATCCTGGGTGTCATCCTTGATTCCTCCTGTCCTTTGCACAACCACTAAGTCTCGTCGATTACACCTGTTGACATCTCTTCAATTAATCTCCTTGTCTATTACACCTGTTGACATCTCTTCAATTAATCTCCTTTTCTCTACACACTTCCTCAATTCCTTGGCTCAGGTTAGAATGCCTGGTCATTGTGTTTCTCTTCCTTTCACCCAACCCACACCCCATCCCCGATCCGTGCTCCCCTCCTCAGCCAGCATGATCTTTCTAAAGCATAATCTAATCAATACACTCCCCTTTCACAATATTTCACAGTTACCCATGGCCCTGTGAATAAGTGCTAAAATAATTGTGGATGACATCAGTAAGATGGACAAATAAGACATTCTTTGCTCATATGCCCACCTCAACAACAATAATTTAGCATCCATCTATGGACGAAAGTGCCGTTGTGGGGGCGGTGGGATCCAGCACCATATGCCAATCTCACACACCTGTGCATCAGGTAATCGTCATACAGACCTTAGGTCCAGACCCTGAGGTGGCCTATGGGCTGGCTCCAGCCTCTGTTGGCTGTGGTCTGAGAGCCCCTGGATACCACTGATTTAGACAATCACCCGCGGACAAGACAGCCTTTGTGAAAGACCTGGAGTCCAGTGGAGAAGTTCCAGCATACCCTTGGAACAAAAAAAAAAAATCCAAGTTTGGTGCATTGACTTTACCCAGGTCACCCCTCTCCCAAGGCGGCAGAGCTCAGCGCCAAGAGAGCCCTTCTTAGCCTGTGATTTGTCCCATGGGGGAAAGTAAGAGCAGGTGAGTGGTCGCCTGGCTTCCCCAGCTGTGCAGGATGCTGCCGAAGAGGCTCATGCCTCTCTTGCCCCACGCAGAGTGCTGAGTTGTGAGCTGCGCTACCTGGGGGAGGTGGGCAGCTGGGAGAAGAGCAGCCGGAGCTTGGAACACGTCATTGTGTCGTGGAGCCTACTAACCGCGTCACAGACTCCATCGGGAGGCCCACCCACAAGCTGCTGGGCACCTCACCCACCGATCCCCCCAACTGGCCTGCAGGTACCCCCAGTGCTCTGTGTGTCTCGCTCCCACTCCCACTTCCCCACCCCGTGGTGGGCTTCCTAGGCACACTCCCATTGGCAGCAAGTGTGAGCTTTTGGAAGAGCTCGAGAAGGATTGGTATTAATTCTTCTTTAAATGTTTCATAGAATTCATCAGTGAAACCACCTGGTCTTGGGCTTTTCTTGGGAGATTTTTGATTATTGATTCAATCTCCATACTTGTTATTGATCTATTTGGATTTTCTATTTCTTCATGATTCAGTCTTGGGAAGTTGTATGTTTTTAGGAGTTTATCCATTTCTTCTAGGTTGTCCAATTTATTGGCATACATTTATTCATGGTAGTCTCTTACAATCCTTTGTATTTCTGTGGTATCAGTTGTAATGTCTCTTCTTTCATTTCTGATTTTATTTGAGTCCTCTCTCTTTTTTTCTTAATCTAGTTAAAGGTTTGTCAATTTTATTTATGTTTTCAAGAAGCCAGCTCTTAGTTTCATTGATCTTTTCTACTGTTTTTCTGATCTCTATTTCATTTACTTCTGCTCTGATCTTTGTTATTTCCTTCCCTCTGGTAACTTTAGGCTTCATTTCTTCTTCTTTTTCTAGTTCCTTGAAAGTGAGGTTGTTTATTTGAGATCTTCTTCTTTCTTAATGTAGGTGTTTATTGCTACAAATTTCCCTTTAGAACTGCTTTTTCTGTATCTCATAAGTTTGGGTATGTTGTATTTCCATTTCCATTTGTTTCAAGGTGGTTTTTGATTTCCCTTCTGATTTCTTCTTTGATCCATCGGTTGTTCAGGAGTGTGTTAATTTCCACATATTTGCAATTTTTTAAAGCAATCCTGAGAAAGAAGAACAAAACTGGAGGCATCACACTTCCTGATTTCAAACTATATTACAAAACTATAATAGTCAAAGCAGTATGGTATTGTCATAAAAATACACGTAGACAAATAGAGTAGAATCAAGAGCCCAGAGATTAACTCCTGCATATACAGTCAACCAATATTTGACCAGGGATCCAAGAACATACAATGGGGAAAAGACAGTCACTTCAATAAATGGTGTTGGGAAAACTCAGTAATCAGATGTAGAAGAATTAAATGGGACCCCTATCTTACACAACTCAAAAAATTAACTGAAAATGGGTTAACAACTTGAACATAAGACCTTCCTAGAGCAAGACATAGGGAAGGAACTCCTTGACATTGGTCTGGGAGCGATTTTTTGAATAGGCACCCAAAGCTTAAGCAACAAACGCAAAAATAAATAAGTAGGACTACATCAAAGTAAAAACCTGCAGCAAACGAAAGCACCAACAAAATGAAAAGGCAACCTATGGAATGGGAGAAAATATTTGCAAATCCTTTAGCTGATAAGGAGTTAATATCCAAAATATATGAAGAACTCATACAACTTAACAGCAAAAAAATAAGCAATCTGATTAAAAAATGGCCGTGGGACATGAATAGACATTTTTCCAAAGAAGACATACAAATGGCCGACTTGAAAAGATGCTCAAAATCAGTAACTATCAGGGAAATTTAAATCAAAGCCATGTGAGATTCACCTGGCACCTCTTAGGATGGGTATTATAAAAAGACAAGAGATAGCAAGTGTTGGCCAGGATGTGGAGAAATGGGAATCCTTGTGCACTGTTGATGCGGATGTAAACTGGTACAGCCACTATAGAAAACAATATGAAGGTTCCTCAAAAGTTGAAAATAAAACTGCCCTGTCATCCAGCAATCCCACTTCTGGGTATTCATCCACAGGAAATGGAAAGTACTGTCCCAAAGAGACATTTGCACTCCCATGTTGACTGCAGCATTATTCACAATAGCCAAGATATTGAAGCAACTTAAGCATCTGTCTGAGTGTGATTGGAGAAAAACATATGCTATGTGTGTTTATACACACACACACACACACACACACACAATGGAATATTATTCAGCCATGAGAATACAGGAGATCTTGCCATTGTGACGTCATGGCTGGACCTTGAAAGCATTACACTAAGTGAAATAAGTCAGACAGAGAAAGAGAAATACTGGACGATCTCACTCACATGTGGAACCTAAAAAACCAAACTCATAGGAACAGAGAGTAGAACGGTGGCTGCCAGGGGCTGGGGGTTGGGAAATGGGGAGATGTCGGTCAAAGTGTACAAACTTCTAGTCAGAACTCGAATAAGTTTGGGGAGCAATGCACAGCATGGTGAGTGTAGTTAACGATACTGTATCATATAACTGAAAGTTGCTAAGAGAGTAGATGTAGTGTTCTCACCACACACACACAAAATGGAGGTGTTAATGAACACGCACGTAACCCTGTTCACTCTATGTGTGGATGAAATCATCCCCTTGTACACATTAAATTAGCACAATGTTCTATGTCAATTATACCCCAACAAAGCTGGAACAGAAATAGAATCATTAACGGGTTTTGTAAGATGTGGTCTTGTCTGTTGTTCTCCATAGCTTCAGAGGTGACCAACGTTCACTCAGAGTCCATGATCCAAGACCATAGGATCTTCTTCTAGCTGCATGAACACACACACTCTCTCTTCTTTCTCACCAACCTGTCTCCTCCAGGTGTCTCCTCTTCACTGTACAGGACTTAAGATTTGAAGACAGTTCTTCTAGGAGGCCAGACTCAAATCCCCCACTTTGGGGCTCATTTCCGAGCTTACTTGGCATCCATAGCCTGCCCATCAGAGCAGTTGCTACATCCACGCTGAGTTCTCTCCTTGCCATCAGGCTGCGGGCTCCGTGACGGCAAATTCCGGGTCTACCTTCATTCCCCAGAAGGCCCAGAGCTAGCCCAGAGCCCGCACTCCGAGGGTCTGCATCCGTGTTGGCTGAATGAGAAAGTGAACACGTGTCCTTTATTTGTGTTGGTGCCTTTTCAGACCTGGACTTGATTTCTGGTCAGTGAGGGAGAACAGAACAGACGCTAGGGATGTCCCTGCAGGCGGTCTGTACTGGGAGGCCCGTCAAGGGCAACAATTGGTGACGAGCAGGTAGATGGACTCTCGGCCCCCACGGGAGGAAGCAGAGTGACACCAAGCCCCAGAGTCAAAGATATGGAGCCAGGCTCCCCCCTAAGCGAGAGACTCAGCCTTCCACCAGCGAGACCCAGACCCAGACGAAGATGAGCCCTGGGCTGCAGCCCCAGGCTCCTTAGCCACCTGGATCCAGGGCAGGAGGGACCGGGGCTGAGGGCTGGGGCAGGTCAGAGCCGCCTCCCATGGGTGCCAGGCGGGCCCAGCCAAGGGATGAAGAGCCCCAGGGACCTGGAGTCGGGCAGATGAGGACTTAATTCACCTGGAAAAGCCTCTCAGAATGTTCTTTGTTGCCTCTAGAGAACCTTTCAGACTTAGGAGCAAACATTTCAGTGACTTCCTGCTTTCTTACACATGTGCACGTCTGCGTGTGCACGCACACACACACACACACATCACCACTGATCCCCTTTCCCTTTCACATTTCTAACAGGCCGTTCCTGCACCTCCTGGTGCCCCCGTCCCTACTCTCAGCTTGTCCCCCAGGGACCAGCTCCTCTGCCCTCATCTGTGCCCCCCCCCCCCCCCGAATCTGAGACCCACGACTGCAATCTCTCTCTGGTCTGTGTCTTCTGCCCTCTTAACCCCGTCCCCTGCCCAGCACTTGGCCTTCTTGAAACCCCCAAGGAGGCTGCTGATTGTGGAGGCAGAGACCCACCACTACGAGGCTGAAGCCGCCAGCACTTCATGGAATCGGGCCTCTAGGGGACCCATTGCTGAGCCTGGCAGACCTGCTGTGACACCCTGGTCCGCTCTCTGTCCCATTCCATGATTCCCCTACCCTGACCCCTGGCAAATGTCACTCAGCAGGTGCCTTTGCCTCCTACACTGGAAATGACCAGAGCCATCAGAGGGGAGGAGGCCCCCTAGCCTCCTGCTGAGAAACACACACCTCCCCCGGGCCCCAGCAGGCCTGTGCCTGCCTTCCTGCCACAGTGGGAGCCTCGACCCTGGACTCTCGCCCTCCACCTGGTCTGGATCCTGTCCCGTCTCATCCCATCCCAGGACCGGGCTCTCTCTGGGGATGCTTCGTGCCACCCTGATGGTCGCTCACTGTCCACGTTGGGGCGGGGCTCAAGCCACCTATACTAATTATATCTTAGGAGCTGTGCTACGCTGCATCCCTGGCTGTTTGTCACCCCACCTCCTGAATCTTTCCTACAGTCCGAAAAACTTGTGCGTGCTCCTGCATCTTTAAGCACACAAACTTCTCCAGCACAGCTCTGGCCACCCCCCACCCTCTCTCTCCTCCCCTAAAAGGCTAACATCTAGAAAGGTCGTCCGCACTCACGCTCCCTCTCCAGCCTACTGCAGTCTTCCCCTAACTCTGTGCATGCCCCGCCTGCCCTTCCCGAGGGGCTGTAGGTAGCTACATCCCAGGGGCCCATTCACTGTTACCTGACCCCAAGTCCTCCCCCTGTCCCCTGGCAACTCTCCCCTCTTGGTTCCTGGGGACGACTTTCCTTGCGCCCTCCTCCCTCCTCTGCCCTCTGGTCACTCTCCTTGGTGAGCTGCCTTTCCCAGCGGCTCCTCCAGGGCAGCCTCGCTCTGCTCCTCGTGCTCCCTGGCATTACTGTAGGGGCTTCCTCCCCTCGGTGCTCACCTGCCCATCCGGCAGGACGAAGCCAGCCCAGATCTCTCTCCTGAGGAAATCCCTCGGTGTCTCCCGGGAACCGCAGACTTGGGGTGTCCGAGCCTGCACGTGTCCACGTCCCCTCCCAGCACGCTCCTTCGGCCGACTGTCCTATCTCAGCGAATTCCTGTCATCGCCCAGGGGCCAAACCCTTATGCAGGGGTTCCCTCCCTTCTTCCCCACATCCTCACGAGTCACATCACGCCTCCTCGCAACCCCGCTCTCCCTCTCCAGCGGGGACTTGCTTCGCCCCGTTTCCTGTGACAGCCCCTCCAATGCCCCGCCTGCCCCAGGTCCTGGGCCAGAATCACTTCTCTACACAGCAGCCAGTCATTTTTCTAATATGCAACTCTGCTCACATCAACTCTCTATTTAAACTCCGTTAAAGCTGCCTGCAGCTCTAAGAAACCGTTCCAGACTCCTTACTGGGCTGCCAGGCCCTAGGCGGCCCAACAACTCCATTGTGGCCCCCTCCTTTCTGCCACTCCTCCACTCCTTGCTCCAGAGCTGCCCAACTCCTTTTGATTTCTTGAAAATACCCCCACTACTCTTTCTCCTTCCTGGAACATTCTCCTCTCTGTTCACTTGACCATCTTCTACTCTTCCTCTGCTCACAGCACAGAAATCACCTCCTCCTGGAAGCCTTCCCTGACTTCCCCAACTGAGTTTGGTGTTCTCCTCTTTGCTTCCAGAGCCGTGTTTCATCATCTATCTCATCTATCAGATTCTAAGTGCCATGAGGGCCATCATTGTGAAAATTTTTAAGGACATAATCGCTTTGTGGTTGAGAGTGTTCCTGATATCGAGCAGGTTGGGATAACATCCTGCTGGCAATAATTACTAGCTGTGCGGCCTTGGGAGAAATTACTGAGCCTCTCTGTTCCTCAGTTTCCTCCACTATAAAATGGGACTAATAATCAAATCTATCTCTTAGGGTCATCACGAGGGTTAAACGGGCTATTCCAGGTAGAGCCTTAGCAGATTGCCTGGCAGAGAGATGTCAGCTCTTCAGTTGTTGACATCGTCCTCATTGCCTTTTTGTCCCTAGAGATCACTCTGTTCCTGATGACATCGGTGGGATGAGTGACCGCATGGACCACTGCTACAGCAGGTGTGCACTGACAGCTCATTGCCCCCAGCCATGCACTCCAGGCACGGAGGGGGATCACCTGAGGGGGGAGGACTTGGAGCTGCCAAGGCAGTTGAGGAGCTCCTGCTGGGAACCTGGGAAGTAGCTACTCTCCTCAGATGAGGGTGCTGGGGGGCAGAAGGGGAGATCCCAGAAGGGGGAAGGCCCAGCTTAGCTGTAAGAGCGAGGGGTCCAGAGGCCGTGCCAGGTGTGGTCGGGTGAGGAGCCTCTGCAAGGGGCAGCACGTGGGCAGATCCCGGGCCCTGGGGGAGAGAAGAGTGAAACAGGAACTGGGTCCGGAGAGCCCAGGGGAATAGGAATCAGGCAGCAGCTTACCCCAGTCCTGGGGCTGTGGTCCAGGTGGGCTTGGCCACAGGCACAAAGTCTGGCCCTGGCCAGGCTGACGAAGCTGAAGGCAGAGGTGCCTGAGCCGGGGGTGGGGCTGAGCCTGTGTGGGAAGTCTGGGGCTTGGCCTCGGGGCAGAGGCAGGGGCAGGGGTCAGACAGATCAGGGTGGAAAGGCACAGGGAGAGCACCCAATTGAAGGAAGATGGTTTATTGCTGTCGAGAGGTCTCAGGGTCTCCAACTAAACAGGACACAGGCTCCCTGTGCACGTGGGAGACTCCAGGCAGAGTCATCGTCACCTTTCCAAGGATGAGCAGGCAGGGCCAGGCACACTAGCTCCTTGGAGCACAGAGGCCAGGCTGTACCCAGAGACCCGGGCACCCCGCTCCTTAGTGAGGGGCCCACCGCTAGGGGGCGAGCTCTAGGCTTGACTGGGATCCACAACTTTGCCCCCGAAGAGGATGCTTTGGGTATCTTTGCTGATTATAAATAACAGAAAGGGCCTGTTGAAATCCACAATCAAAGGGTTCATTACTCCGGACGAGAAAGCAATGTTGATTCCTGTGGCAGCAGCTGCTTCCGTGCCCTCCTCGGCCACATCAAGCACAGTGCTATGGACCACCTGTGGGGACACCAGAGCATTATCCACCGGAGACAGGGTGGGCGGGAGGTCAGCAGCCTGCCTGTGTACCTCTCAGGGGACTGACATTTATCCAGCACCTACTGCTGGCTGTCACCGCACTGGCCAACTTGTCCAATTTGTTGGTTTCTCCCAACCACCCTGTCAGCCGGTTTTGCATAGTCCTGATGCACAGATGTGCAAACTGAGGCTCAGAGGCTGTGAGTGATCTTCCCAGGGTCATAGAGGTACAGAGTAGGGTGCCCTGATCTGAATCTCTCTCTGTCTGAGTCCAGAGACTGTGCTGCCCCCAAAACACCCACCCTTGTAGGGGCAAGGGGCAAGCCCAATGCAAGGTATTTTTCTTGCAATAAACTTCCAGGGGCCCCTCCATCTTGAAGCAGCTGATGCAGACCCCTCCTCGGACTGGACGAGCCAGCACTGCTGTCAGCACCTCTCCTGCCCCAGCTTAAACATCCTTGGAGTCCCTGGCTATTTTGCATGGGATGTGGCTTCAGATCCCTGGACCACGCGGACTCCTCCAACTACATCCCTCTGTTACTACGCCCTTTGGAAGGTGGGTACAGAGGAGAGTGGTTCTCACCACTCTGCTTCTAGGAACACAGCGCAAGGGTCCCTGGTCTTCTCTCTTGCCTTTTAGTGTATTTCCATCATAACTGCCCCACAGCCACTGACACTACCTCTTAGCCACTCTGCCAGGCCCTGCACACTGCCAAAACTATCGCTCCCATTTTACAGATGAAAAAGCCGAGGGGTACAGGACTTTAATGATTTGCCCCCCTTAGGCAGCAAAAGGTGGAGCATGGGGTGGCGTCCACTGCTGATCCCACCCCAGGCTCTTCCCCGTGACGGGCTTTTGTGTCACATTACATTGCAAGGGAGGTGGGGACCAGCCCCCACATGCTGATGACCCAGCTCTCCTGGGCTTGGGGGAGTCCCGGGGAGGGGGAGAGGGTAAGGAGAAATGCAGGTATTTATGCCAGTTCGAGACTCCCCAAATGACTGCCTGGGCTTCACCATTCAAGCTCTGACCCAGAGGATGAATTGTCCAAAGTTTAAAGACCCACCTGGGTAACATACAGGTTAGGGGTTCCTGTGACCCCTGACAGGTCAGCCTTGGTGGTGAAGACTTTCTCAATGCCCAGCTGGGTGAGTATGGTTTCCAGCTCATAGTTGCTGGAGATGGAAAACTTTGGCAGGTATAATTCGTCTATCCACCTAGGAAATGAGAAAAATAAATTTGAGCATCGGCTTGACTTGGTGCTTGCCCTTCCCCCACCTCACAGCAGGTCTTGCCTGGTTTCCTCTCTGACCACCCCCTTCTCGCTGGAAATTAATTCTCCTTTGTTGGTTTCATGACCCCTTATGCTTACTCTTCTTAATGCATTAATTATCCATTCCTGTCTCTAAGTGCCCACAGGTGCCAGGCAGTGCGCCAGGGCTGGGTGGCTCCCCACATCTGGCCCTGCCCTTCTCTTGCAAGCTTGTGGTGCAGTGAGAAGCACCTTCCCTCCACAAGGGGGCTCCACCACGGGCTGGGAGACTGTGCAGGGGCAGCCGGCTCCAGGGGCACCAGGAAGGCTTCCTGCAGGAGGTGGCATGGAGCCTGTGTCCCGAAGGAGGAGAAGGAGCTGGCTGGGTGAAGAGGAGGGCAGGAGGCAGCTGGATGAACTTGCAGGAGGTGGGAAGAAAGAGGGGATGCTCACAGTGTGGAGGGCAGCCTTGGGGGGGTGGGGGAGAGACGGGCGGCTGAGCAGGGGCTAGGGGCATCGAGGCTACATTCCAAGGCGCTTGGGGATCCTGAAACAATTAATTGAAGGTCCCCATCCTGCCTCCCTGGTGAGCTGTGTGAGGGCAGGGGCTGCTTCTGCTTCAGAGCAGAGCCGGCAGTGAGCTCTTGGAGCAACGGATGATGTCTCCCACCTCCAAGCGTCCCTCTCTTGGCTTCCATCTCCCTTAAGACTCTTGTCATCTCCCATTAAACTTTGAGTCCCACGGGAGCAGGGAAGTATCTATTCCTCTCCATGCTCGTTCATTCATTCATTCATTTATTCATTCGTCTATTCATTCAACAAATACTTATTGAGCACCCGCCATGGCCAGGAATGGGTACGGGTGCATTTCCTCAGTGCTTTGTAAATTAAAGGTGAATATTCTATCCATTTACAACTATTCTTTGAGCCCCTGCTATGTGGGCGCTATTTGGTGTCAAGGGAAGGAAAGCATCGTGAAGGGAGTCCAGGGATGGGTGGAGTGGGGTCCCTGTGTCCTGGGGTCTCCTGGGACCCGCAGTGAGGAGGGGCTGAGAGTCAGGCACCCTGGGAGGTGTCTGGCCTCTGGACAGCGGCTGGGGAAGAGCTGCGGCCTCAACTTTCTGTCTGGGCAGGTCCCCCGCCCGTTGTCGTTTGGGAAGTGTCTTCCACATAAACTACCCCTGTGGGTTCTCATCACTGCCCATCAGGACGAGGGTTGGGGGCAAGGACACTCCTCCCGGCTGGTAGGGAGCTGAGCTCCAGAGAAGAGGAGTGAGCGGCTGAGGTCACGCTTGCTGCCCATGAGCCTTGGGAGGGGGACCCTGGGTGTGGTGCTCTTTCCCCTGCACAGCTGTTCACAAACCTCCCTCTGCCCCACCGTGGGGCCTGGGCCCAGACCCGCCTCCCTCTGCCCAAAGCCACGCAGGCAGCAAAAGGCAGAGTCACCCTAAACTCCCCCTGTCCTGCAGGCTCTGCCCCACTGCACCCTGGACATCAGCGAGGCGCCCAGTGGTGGCGGACGGGGAGTCGAGGAGGAGCTGGGATGGCGGGAAGGGAGGTGGGTGCAGGGCAGTCACCTCATCCGCAGAGAAGCTCGCCACCTCCTCAGGGTCTCTGGGAGCAGCGCGGCCTCCACGGCCCCCAGTTGGCCCTCGTCGGGGAGGATGAAGAGTGCGCTGTCATCGCTGATGTACTGGAGCTCCACCACGGTGCAGGCAAGCTCCTCGTCCCGGAAGAATGGCACCATCCGCTCCTCGAAGCTCATTTTGGGCACCTGCACTGACCTGCTCCTGCTCACATGGAACGCCGACTCATACGTGTCTCCGGGGTCAAACGGGGTCTTCCACTTGGCTAGAGGCAGGGTAGAGGGGGGAGCATTTGGAGAACTCTGTGAATGCGAGGGCTACCCTGCCTCTCCCCATCCTCTGCCCGGGTTCCCTGAGCCATGAAGACACTCAGCGTAACAATGGCCACCCCATGATTCCTCTTAGGGATGGCCCTGTCTTGGTTTGCAAAAACACCTCGACAAGGGGCTGGCTGGTGGCGTAGTGGTTAAGTTCGCCCTCTGCTTTGGCGGACTGGTGTTCACGGGTTTGGATCCAAGGCACAGACCTGCACACCACCCCTCAAGCCATGCTGTGGTGGCATCCCAGATACAAAATGGAGGAAGACTGGCACAGACATTAGCTCAAGGCCAATCTTCCTCAGCAAAAAACAAAACAAAACAAAACAAAAACCACCCTGACAAGCTGTCAAGCTGTTAAGGATGGATGGCGGTGAGCCCTGTAGGTCTGGATTGGGAAGGGGGCCATGAATCAAAGACCTGGTTAATTGGGCTAAATGAGAATCCTCCAGGAATTTGGGAGAGATGGGAATTAGGCTGGGGGCCTGGGGAGAAATGGGACATCCCTAACTCCTTAAAAGGAACAGTGTTAGTACCCTTGTTTGTCATTGGCATTGCAGGGATGTGCACATATACCCACAGCCTTGTGAAGCAGGCTGAAGAAGCAAGGAGCAAAATAGGAACCCCGAGGGCAGAGCAGAGGTCACCCGAGGAGAGGGGAACAGGTCTGCACCCCAGGAGGACTGGAGCGCTCAGTGGGGTACGCGGGAGCTTGTTGGGGACATTAGAGACCTGGGGGCTGCCTTGGAAGTCTGAACCACCTCCCCTGCTCGGTTTGCTTTCCACCATGGCCGGCATCCCCATTGTTAGAGGCAGGAGGTGGGGGAAGCCCGGGTGGCTGGTGTGTCCCTGGGGAGGAGAATTTGGAGGGAAGAGTCCTGGGACAGGCAGGGTGGTAGGAGAAGAGAACACCAGAGACTCAAAGAACAAGCAGAGCGGGTCAGGGCTGGACGAGGTTTACAGAGAAATCCTGTTCCACGCCTTCACAGCACGGGTCCAGGAGGGCTTGCCCAGGGCTCTCTCTGGGTCTCCACGCAGCTCCTGTCTCCTAGGCGCCTCACCACCCTCTGACTCAACGATCCTTCTTTGTGCTCCTGTCTATTCCTTGTCCCCATGTGGACTGCTGGCTCCGTAAGGAGGGACCTCTCTGTGCCCCGCCCCTTCAGAACCGACAGCTGAGGTCTGCATTTGTTGAGCTCCTACCAATGGGATCGGGCACTGGACCCACTGGAATCTGAGAAAGGGCCCCCCCGGGCTCTTCCCCAGATGATGACCTGCCATTTCCACTCTTAAGGTTATAGGAGGGAAGAGCTGCAGAACCTTGGGGTGGCCAGGCTCCTTAGAGGCTGTCTTCCCCCTAAGATAGCCACCAGCCCTGCTGGGACACTCCCCCCACCCCTCCCACCAGAGAATAAGTGCCCTGAGTTGGGATGGAGCCCAGGTCAGAAGCTGTCCTGCAGTGTGCACAGGCAAGGGCCGTCCTGAGCATGTCCCAAAGTGTCTCTTCAGAGAGGGAGCTGAAGTTCTCGCCCACCCCCGAGAGAATTGAAAGGAAGGCTTCTTCCTTCCGGTAGCCGGGCAAGCGTAAGTCAGAATAAAAAGTGCTGCTTTGCCTCCAATAAAGGGTTAATGAGCTCTCTGTGGTTGTGTCCTGCAGTGGCCAACTGTAATTTGTAAAACCCCAAGAGAGGACGGTGCCTAGGGGCAGGTGGAGCCTTGGTGCCCACGCCCCTTCCTGCGAGCAGTTGGCCTAATCACACAGTTCATGAGCCAGGACAGAAATAGCCCGGGAGGCTCAGAGCTAAAAGTCCGTTTTCTGCCGAATCGCAGGCCGGGCACTTACCTTTAAGGAGGATGTAATTCACCAGAACCATCATTGTGTTCTTGCAAAGGCCCCCGACCAAATGCACAATTTTCCCCTCGGTTTTCTTCTCCACGTAGTCATTGATGAGCTTCTCGGCTGCGGCGGGATCCTTGAAGTTGGTGGGGAAGGCCTCAGAGGCGTACAGCGCCTTGGCGTCTTCCCTGAACTTGTCCAGCAGCTCGAGCTCCTCCTTGAGGAACATGGCGTTGCCCACACTCAGCTGCTGCTGTGGGTTGGGCTGGCTGAGGGTGTGCAGGAGGTGCTGGAAACCCTGATGGATTTCCGTCTCGGGGGTCTCCGTGAGGTTGAACTTGAGGCCTTCCAGGATCTCCGTCAGGGTGGTGTTGCGGGCCCCCAGCGACAGGAAGGCCAAGGCGATAGAGATGCTCAGAGGGGAGAAGATGACATTCTCATTGGGGGTCTGCGCAGCCAGCAGCTTGTAGAGGTGGAAGGCGAAGTCGGTGTTGCTGGTGGTTAATCTGAGGTTGTCCACAGACGTCCTGTTGGGTTGGTCCTCCTGGGCCACATTCCCCGAGTCAGGCATGTCCCCAGGGAGGCAGTGGACTGTGGGGCACAGCCCAGCCACCAGGAGCCCCAGAGCCAGGAGGGGTGACATTCTCTCTGCCCTCAACTCTGAAAAGCAAAGCTCCGTTAAGTCTCAGAGGTGGTGCCCTGACCACCTCCCGCTGCCCTGGTGTGGCCTGCCTTCTGGTCTCCGCCTCTGCTAGCTCTGCGATCTCCCACGGGTAGGCGCCATCCTGGGCACCCAACATACACGACTATATTCTGTGCTCCCTCTCACCCTTTGAGGTAATTACTATAATTGTGGCCATTTTCCCCAATGAAGAAACTGAGCACAGAGAGGGGAAGAGGCTTGCCCAAGATCACACAGCAAGCAAGTGGAGGCGGGGGAGGGGCAGTGAGAAGCCTGTTTACCTGGCTTCTGGGTGGGGTAGCTAGTGATGGGTGTGAGGTGCCGTGCAGTCAGAACGCAGCCTCCACTTCCTGCTTGGCGAGCAGGCTGGTCAGAGGGGCTAGAAAGCAGGGGCTCCTTTCCCCCTTATAACCCTCTTCTGCCCCCCAGTAGAAGCCCAGGAAGGAGCCCTGGACAGAGGCAGAGACCACAGCTGCTTTCTGGACCTTTCACTGACAAATTGTGTGACCTTGGGCACTCTCTGGGTGGCGCCTGGTCGCAGCGAGGGCTCCTCGAGAGAGGGCACAAAAAGCAGCTCGAGCCATGTTAGAGCATAGATGGTCCTGATAAGGGTGGATGCAGAGATCAAAGGAAAGAGGAACGTTCTTTTCAGCCCCTACCAGGTTGACACATGGGGTTTGTTACCACTGTAAGCCTGGAAAGGCCTTCTGTGGGGAGAAAGCACTGTGGGCCTCGGAGTCTCAGAGACCTGCATGAGGATTTCATTTTGGCCACTTGGGTGATGGCTGTGTGGTGACAAGCAAGTGACTCAACCTTTCTGAGCCTCACTTTCCAACTCTGTACAAGGGGTTGAGTAGCTCAGGTGAGATGAATGGTGAAGATGCCTGGCTCCTAATAGGTGTTCCAGAGGCGTTACATCCTCCTACACGTCCCCCTTCTCAGAAACTACAAGCCAGAGCTGCAATTCTGTGGGGAGAGAGGATGGAACTCTTGCAGGATCGGAGAGAGTCCCAGTTCAAAGCCAGTGACTGCGGGCAAACAGGGTGATTTACCTTCAGGCTCCGCCCACTCAGTCCAAATTCAGAGGAGGAAAGGGCAGCTGTGTAGCGGGGAGTGGCCAGGAAGGAAGAAAAAGAAGAGGGAAAGGGAAGGAGGAAGAGGAGGGGCGGGCAGAGGCGGGGTGAGGGGAGGAGAGGGAGTCGAGGCCCCTGGACAGGCCTCCTGACAAGCCCAGGGACACAGGCGGCTCCATGCCCTCAGATGTTTGTTCACTCTCCGCTGATGCAACCATTTCTTTGGAAAAGAGTTAAACGTTTTTTTTCCCCCCCAAAATTATTTCTGAAGAAAAAGGGCTTTTCAGCTCCGGCAATTTGGCAGGCTAACTGTTTCTGAGCTGTCTGTCTTTCCTGTTGCTGGGCAGACGCAGCCTGCTTGGCTGGGGGCCCTGGAGGGGAGGCAGAGCCTCCAGAGAGCCCCCATGGAGACTCCGTGGCCTCTGCCCAGAGGGACCCAGGACAAGGACTCCGTCCGCGGCACGTTCTGAGAGCAACTCCCTGTGCCAGGCCAGGGGAAGCAACTTCTGCCCTCGGGGGAGTTCTGATCCTGAGGGTTGATACACAGCTGTACGGGGGTCCACAGCCACCTCGAATCAGAATCCAAAAGTGTCGGAGGCAAAAATGACCATTGGAGACCCGTGGCCCATCCTCCCCTTTGCAGATTGAAAACTCAGACCCACAGAGAGGACTCATCTTCCGAGGGCACCAAAACTCTCCCCAGCACTCTGGCACACTTCCTCCCAGCTCCCTCCGCACCCACATTCCAAGGCTTCTGGCCAAGGCCCAGAGCCACCCTAGGAGAGGGGATTTCTTTGCTCCCAGCATGCAGTAACCCAGATTACCTGCCTGGAGAGCTGGGCGCGGCTGGCCTGCTCCAATGTTGGCGCCTGCCCCCTAGAGTGTGGGACTTTCAAGGGTCCTAAGGCTTATTTATCCCTGCAAAGAACTCCTCCCCTTGCTTGGGAAATGTTTCCTGGGACAACCAAGCGTTCTGTTTTCAGACTGGACACGGTCAAATGATCGTTTCCGGCAACATGGATTTTATTAGATCTACTCAAACAATCCAGTTACAGGAACAGCTCCGAACTTTTTGTCTCTTGAAAAAAACCCAAACCCAGCAAACAAGATACAACTTTCTCATATTTTTTTTTCTTTTGCTGGTAAAATACTCATTGAGGAATGTGTGAAAATCCAGGAAACATAGAGGAAAACAATGGAAAATATGTCCCGGAATTTTATCCCCCTGGGAAGGCCCCAGCTAACGTGTTGTATTTCTTTGATAAGTTTCCCTCAGCTGGGCTAACAGTGACTTGTTTCTGGTGAAGAGAATTTGACAGAAGGGATGGGGTATCCTTTCCAAGATTGGGTTACAAAAAGATGCTGCTTCTGGGCCGGCCCCGTGGCCGAGTGGTTAAGTTCACACGCTCCGCTTCGGCAGCCCAGGGTTTTGCCAGTTCAGAACCCCGGGCGCAGACATGGTACCGCTCATCAGGCCATGCTGAGGCAGCATCCCACATGCCACAACTAGAAGGACCCACAACTAAAATATACAACTATGTACTGGGGGGATTTGGGAAGAAAAAGCAGAAAAAAAGAAAGAAAAAAGAAAAAGAAGATTGACAACAGTTATTAGCTCAGGTGCCAATGTTTTAAAAAGAAGTTGCTGCTTCTGTCTTGGGTTTTCTCTCTTTCTCCCTCTCTCTCACACACACACGCGCACACACACACGCCGGGGAGACTACGTCTGAAGCGGCCCTGGGAATAGGCCCACAGTGTGAGGGCCCGAGGCCCCTTGCCCACAGCCACGAGCTTGGACGCGGCATTCCAGCCCTGTCAGGTATTCAGGGACCACAGCCCCAGCCCAGGCCTTGTCCACAAGCTCATGGGACGCCCTGAACCAGAACCACCCAGCTCAGCCTCGCCCGGATTCCTGACCCTTGGAAACTATGAGATAATAAATGTTTTCTTGTTCTAAGCTGCAAACTTTTGGAATGATTTATTACGGAGCCGCGGATTAACCCAAATCCACATCACTGGCTGGCTTGGCTCTTAGGATGAGGGGAAGACAGGGAACAGGGAAATCGGAGGATTATAAAAGAAAGCAGGTCGGTTTCACAACATGGCCTGTGCCACGTAGCTGATGCCTCAGTCAGTGGGTGAACGCTTGGCCTTCCCTATTTTTAAGCAAGTTTACCTGTTCTTCCATTTACCCACACAGAGGCCCGGTCATAACGATGGCATAACCACAGCTGTTCTGTTCACTTTATGGTGAGAACTCACTAGGTTCCATGATCTTATTTCTCATATTGGGAAACGGAGGGACAGAGAGATGAAGACGTTCCCCAGGTCGCAGGACGGTAAATGCCAGCTGGGATTCTGTACCAGGCAGGCCCACAAGCTCTTGCCTCCCCAGAAAACGCAGAAAACTCCTGGCCAACCTGTTTTCAGCCTGGCCACAGAGACCCAGTGACCTCGGACGTGAGGAGCCACCCGCTGGGGTCACCCAGTGGAAGGTGAGGCGTCCTGGTTCCAGCTACAAGGCTTTGCCCGCGCTCTGCGTCAGCCTCTGGAAAGACCCCAGGAGTCGGTCTGGAATACACGGGCTGTGGCCTGGGGGTATCTATTATCAGTCACGAGGACAGTGACAGGTTTCTGATTTTAGGGGACCAGGGGCGTGAAGGCAGCTGTGGGCCGCACAGCTCGGTCCTTATGTGGATGCTGTTGAAGGGAGGACCTTGTGCGCCCCACGTCCTCCTGCGGCCCCGCGGGCGGCCTTGTCTGGCCTCAGACAGTCTCTTAGACCCCAGGGATCTCCACTCTCCCCCCCCAGGGTGGTCTCCACCTGCCACATTTTCTATCACATCAGCCACCTCCCATCTCTTCCCCGGGGGTGCTGTGGCTCCCCCCATGTTTCAGACACTTTTGCTAACCAGAATGTTGACACCACTGCCTCTTTGGGTTCTCTCCTTAGCGACCTCTCACCCGGACCAGGCCCTCAATAAAAACTGTTGTTCTCTGCTCTCTGCAGTTTTTTGCATCTCAGTAAACGGTGCCTCCATCTCCCCAGCTCGGCCAGGAACCTGGGATCATCTTCCCGCTCCAGCTCCCCTTCAGTGTGGGGTGGGGTCTCCTTCATCCACATCCCTGGACCCCACTCCCTACCCTCCGTGTCTGCTGCCCACACTCAGTCGCTAGCCCCACTCCCGGTGGCAGTGACCACTGAGCTGCCCACACCCCTCCCCAGCTGCCCGCTCCCCCTGCCAGTCCACCCTTTATCTACACGGTCCCCGGAGTAGCTCTAAGAGTACAGCTCGTTCAGGGCACTCTCCTGCTTGAAGTGCCCCGCTGGCCTCCCTGTCCTGCCCCTGGTCCAGAAGCGCCCGCATGACGCCAGATCTGCGGGGCCTGAAGAACATTCCTCACAACAGAGCTGTCCCTGCAGGGCCCAGGGGTCCCCGACTTGTGGCAGGAGGAGGGAGAGTTCCAGCTCCCTTTACACATGGGGACGGCAGGAACGTTCTGTCTCCGGCTTCAGTGTGCGTCACCACGGATGAACCAACCCCTCCGTGGTGCTTTGGGCTGCACAGCACGTGGCAGGAAGTCTTCCACAGTCCTCCCTGGTGGAGTGGGTCCTCCTCTGACTCGCCCAAACCTTCCCACGCCCCTTCCCACGAGATGCCTTCGCCTGCTGTCCCGTGACGTGACTTCCGCTTGTCTCTGCAGCAAGGACTGAGGCTTCTGGCCATCGGGATGTTGCTTCTCGCTCAGCCTTGTTCCCTGCAGATAGAGCTGCTGGATTTGGCAAACAAAAATCCCTCCCGATTCCTGGGGCATATTTATACTAAAAAGTGATTCATTATCTGGAATTCACGTGCGTCCGGGCGTCCTGTGCGTTATCAGCAACCCCACGTGCAGGGCATGTTCAGCTGTGTGCAGTGGGCCCAACGCTCAAAGAATGGGAGAGTCTTAGGCAGTGGCCTGAGGACTTGCAGAGGCATGGAATCTTCTGGAGCCTTGCCTCACTGCGCCCTTTCATTCACTCACCCAACACTTGTCAGGAGCCCACTGTGGGCCAAGGCCCGTGCCAGGCCCTGGGGCTGCAGAGACGACTCAAAACCCCACAGACTTCACTTCACGGTGTGTGAGAGACGCAGACACGTGGAGAGATGGTGGCTAGACTGTGGGAAGGGATGGAGGGAGGTGTGGGGGGCGGTGGGAGCCCAGAGATGGTCTGGGGGAGTCAGGAAGGCTCCACGGACAGGGGACGCTGGGCAGAGTCCTGAGCAAGAGCCTGGACGCGTGCTTGTTACCCGGCTGTCACCCTGCAAGGATTAGGTGGAGAAATGCCTAAAAGCAAAGAGCGTCAGGGCCTGTCAGCCCCTGGAGCATGGGCGTCTTCAGGCACTGGAGCTGGTGGCGGCCCTGGGGGCAGGGCCCTGGGGCCCGGGCCACATGGGGTAACCCCGCACTCATGCACTGTGACGGCAGAGAAGCAGCAATCTGTGCGTGCACCCCAGTCCCCAGGGGGGCTCGTGAAAGGCCCCAGTCTCAACCCTTCTGACTCCTAGGACAGGGGCCAGGAATACGCATTTTTAACCAGCTCCCCAGGTGATAGGGATCACAGTCTTGTTACCGAAAGTTCAGTCTCTGATCCCAATGTCAATCCAAATAACGAGAATGGAGTCTTGGGAGAAAAAGGGAAAGGCTTTACTTGGCCAGGCAAGGGGAGCAAAGCAAGGGCCAGTGCCCCCAAAGTTGCTTGCTCCCCGTTAAGAAACGGGTGGGGGTTTTTATTTGGGGTTTTAGGTAGAGGTGGGGGGCCGTGGCCTTCTTGGTCTGCATTTTCCCATCGGCCTGTGTCTGGGGCTGCTTCCAGCAGAGGAGACTAAGGATTTCTCAGACGAGCGTGCTTGGCTGTTTATCTCTATGGTGGAAGGTAGACAGACGTCAGGGAGCCGAGGAGTTGGGCCTGGGAAGCTTTGGTTTCTTGATATTCTCTGGACGTTATTTTCTCTGTAAAAGAACTTAAAGGTCCTGGGATTAGCCACAACTTTAGTGGGAGCCCAGTTTGAGGCCATCCGGGCTTTAAGGATTTGTAACTGCTATTTGGTTGTAAAGCTCAGGGAGTCAGAGGTTAAAGAAACAAACATTTACATATGAGTGTAACTAAAGACCCAGGGAACTAGGAATGCGGGTTTTTACTTTTATCCCCACACATGCCAGCTTCACTGTAGGGAAACCACTATCAGGGCTGATGTTAATAAGAGCCGGTAACATTCTGAGGAACCCTCCTGTAGGTCCAACCCTCTTCGTTGCCCCTAGCCTTCAAACAACCCCTTGACCCGGACATCGTTATCATCATTCTGCTGGGCAGCGGGAGAAGTGGACATGTGTGTGCTTGCTCATGATTCATCCGCTCAGCACACCTGGGACGGAGGCTCGGCCCCACATCTCCTGGCCTCCATCTCAGCCTCCTTTACCCCACACCCGAAGACCCCGCTTCCCAACCCTTATCCCTGGCCCGACCTGGGTCCCTAACATTTGTGAAGGAACGTTTACCTGCTGATCAAATCTGCAAAGAGTTTGTGGCAGGTTCTCTGGGAGAGACTGAGGGAGAGGCAGGGGCTCAGAGAGGGGAGACTCTGGAGACCCCCCGGGCATACGATGAGTGCTCAGCTCCTAGCACGACCAGAGGCTGTAGTCCTATGAGTTGCGGAGCAGCCACCACTCTCCAGAAGGCTGTGTGCGTGCGTGCGTGCGTGCACATGTGCACACATGTATGAGCAGCAACGTGGGTGGATGTCAGAGCGTTTCCTATCTGTTCCCTGTATGTCTTCCTGGAAAATCACCAGCAGCAAGGGCGTGCTCTCTCATACCATATTCTCCCACAAACGACCCGGTGTTTGTGTCTACAACTGTTGCCGCCTTGGTGCTGTCTCACTCCCACCCCATTCCTTGTGGAAAGGGGGCAGATGGTCCGCCTTGGGGTGTGGCTCTGCAGGAAACTGGAGGTCACTGATGTCACCTGCTTGCCATTCCCAGCCTCTTGCAGCAGATGCCTCTGCCTGTTTTTGAACTGAGCCAATACATGCAAAGGGCTCAGAACAGTGCCAGGCAGCCGCAGGTGGCATCCTAGTGTTACTTAGTTTATTACTGTCACCCCCGCCCCCAGCACCCTACACAGTGTGATAGGCGCCAAGGAAGGAGCAAGTCGCATGGGCTCTAGCCATGCGTGTCCTCCTTCAGTTCCGTGAACAGGACACACTCCCCCACCTCTGGGTCTGCGCTCACGATGTCCACCAGTGACCTTGGCCCAGTCCGCTCCTGCCCGTCCCTCAGATCTCGGCTTCAGTGCCACCACCCCAGAGCCCCCTCTGGCCCGGCTGGAGAAGGTCTCGCCGATCGTCTCTCTTCGCGCCCCATTCTCCTCCTTCACTGCCTCCTGCTTGTGCCTTTGCAACCCCAACCCCACCCCTAACCCCTCCTCCGGTCTTTTTTTTCTTTTAACATTTTACTAAAAAATACTTTTCATTTTGAAACAATTTTAGATACGCAGGAAAGTCGTGACGACGGTACAGAGAGTTCCTGTGACGTAAACATCTTACGTATTCATGGCACATTAACAAAGCTAGGAAATGAAGTCGGTACGGTACAGGCTTAATTGGATTTCACTGGTGTGTCCAGTAACGTCCTTTTTCTGCTCCAGGATCGCATCCAGGAACCACTTTACACTCAGTCGTCATGTCTCCTTGGGTTCCGCTGGCCTGTGACGCTTCTCCAAGTGTCTTGGTCCGATCCGGCTGCTATGACAAAATACTACAAACTGAGTGGCCTAGAAACAGCAGAAATTTACTCCTCATAGTCCGGAGCCTGGAGGTCCAAGATCATGGTGCCAATGTGGCCGGGTGGGGGCCCTCTTCCGGGTAGCACACTTCTCATTGTGTCCTCACGTGGAAGGGCCTAGAGAGCTCCCTGGGCCCTCTTGTATAAGCACACTAGTCCCCTCCTGAGGCTTCCCCCTCACGCCCTAATCACCTCCCAGGCCCTGCCTCCCAACACCGTCACCTTGGGGGTTAGGATCGCAGCCTAGGAATTTTGAGGGGACAGACATTGGGACCACAGCATCAGGCTGTCCTTCTTTTGCACAACCGTGACACTTTTGAAGTGTACCATTGGTCGGGTAGTTTGCACCTTGTCCCTCGTTTGGGGTTTGTACGGCGTTTTCTCATGATTAGAAAGAGGCAGTGGGTTTGGGGGAAGATCCCCCCTTGGGATCTCATCCCACCGCGTCAAGGGCACAGATGTCATCCCGACTCCCCGCTGGCGATGTTGACCTTGACGGCTCTGTCAGGGTCAGGGTAGCGGGTGCCCAACTCTCCACTGAGCGTTGCTGTTCCTCACGGCCCGTGCCCTGTTCGCAGAAGCAACTCACCAAGTCCCACTCCATCGCACTTGTCATCAACTGACATGCGATGCATTTCACCTTTCCATTTTACTCTCTGTTATTTCTCTAGCTTATCGTCTCTCCACCCTAGAATGGAGCTCTACCAGAGCAGGGAATTTTTTGTTTTTTCCTTCATTTCTCTTCAGCATCCGGAACAGTGCCAGATAGATGGTGGACATTCAATAAACACCTGTGGACAGGCAAACTGTCTTCATCGAGGTTTGTAATTCTGTGTTTATTTGTTTGTTTCCCTGGTTATTGCCAGGGCCCGTGTCTGTTGGGCTCACCTTTACACCCTTGTACCAGCTCCGTGCCTGGCGCCCTGCTGGCAACCCACGGGTGACAGCCAAATACGCAAGTGTAGCTGGGCGTGGCGGTTCCTGGGGGCTGTTTCCCTGGAGACCAAGGCCGTGCCTTCTGGTCCGCGTCTCTGCAGGGAGAGGTGGGAGAAGGGGTCCTGGCATCGTTCCTCCTATTTCTGCTGGAGGTGGAGTTCACGGGGGTCATGTGGTCAGAGAGGGAATAAAAGCGGGTTGCTGAGAACAAGAATGAACTTGGCAATAGCTGCGGGAACTCAGACAGTGATGGGTTGAATTGTGCGCCCCCCAAATTCATATGATGAAGCCCTAACCCCCAGGACCTCAGAGCGTGACTGAATTTGAAGTTAAAATGAGGGCTCTAGGGTGGGCCCGGATCCAATGTGACGGGTGGAGATTGGAAGACGAGAAGAGGAGATGAGGATGCAGACACGCACAGAGGGAGGACCATGTGAGGACAGGGACAGAAGACGGCCATTGCAGCCAAAGAGAGAGGCCTCAGAAGGAACCATCCCTGCTCACCTCGATCTCGGACTCGCAGCCTCCCCGATCCTGAGATGATACCTTTCTGCTTTTAGGCTACCCAGCCCTGTGGCGCTTTGTTACGGCAGGCCTAGGAAACTAACACGGCGGCTAAGAGGGTCCTGAGGGGGACAGTCGCGCCTCCACGTGTGGGCTCTATAGACCGGTTACCTCATTTCACCACATGGGGTGCCTGAGGCCCATCTGAGGAAGGGGAGGGCGGGGCGTGGGAGCAGCAGGTGTGGGTGGGTGCGAGCGCCCCCTGGAGGGCTGAGCGGAGGTGCCACTGCTCTGCTGATGGGAGAGTGAGGGACAGGAAGGGGCCCAGGGGACACTCAGGGTGTGGCGTGGATGGCATAACTACCTGACATTGGGATGAGCAAGAACAGACAAAACACTGGCCTCGTGTTCAGGGTCCCTGTCGCTGGACCACGAGCAGGGTCACCTACTCCTCCCAGCTCTCCATCACGCGCCCTGCACTGGTCCACACAGAGGGCTCCGTCATCTCCCGTACACACCGCAGCTCACTCAACACCACGCTCTTCTCAGGCTGTCCCCTCTGCCTGAAAGTCTCATACCTGTTCCCAAATCAGCTGTCTGTTGCGTCCTACTATTCTTCAAGACCAGCCCTGTGTCACTTCTTCCGTGAAAGCTTTCCTGACCCCGCAGAAGTTAATTCTGCCCCACCTGCTCTGAGCTGCAATACCCTTTGTTCACCCTAGGATTGGGCGACAATTGAGTTCCATGGCCTGCGATGACACCCAGCATGGCGCTTCGGTGCGTGACATACAGCCGAGGCTCCCACCGTCAGCCGCCCGGCGCCCGTCCCCATGTTGCACAGAGTGGGTGTTTCATGACCATTTGCCAAGCGAACTTTAGACAGCCTTGGACCTTGATCCTGCACACATCACCCAGGCAGGGCCTCCCCCTGACCTTGGACTAGCTTCGTCAACAGTGACAAAAATATTTGCCCCAAAAGACAAGGTGTTTCGCAAGAGAAAGGTGCAAAGAAGCAGGTCCCACCCCACGGGGAGGCCCGAGCCCGGAGAGCTGTCCTGAGCTCGAAGCACAAAGGGAGACGAGCTGTCTGGCCCCGGTTGCTGCCATCTGCCCTGCCACCAGCCACCACACGTGCCATCTGGGTCCTGGAGCCTGGGCCTCTCTCTGTCACCAGCTGACAGGCTCTGGGCAAGCACTTATGTCCTCCTCTGTAAAATGGGGACAGTGAAAAAGATAAACTAAAGTAGGGACAGTGACATACTGTGCAGGGTTGTTGAGCAACTAACGAGATCACAGATGCAAAGTGTCCCCGGGGCTGGCACACAGTAGGGGCCAGGGATGGTCAAAGCGTGGGGTTCCGACCTCGTCAGTTCTAAGGGCACCCATCTGCCATACAGTCTGGACTCTGGGAACAGGGCAGTGGGCACAGCCTCACGGAGAGCAAGACAGCAACAGGCAGCGTGTGGCAGGCGGGTACTCAGGGGGTCAGACTTAAGGGGCAGCTACTTATGGGACAGTTTGAGACAGAGCGAAGGCTCATTCACTTATTCATTTGTTGACTCTTTAAAGTGGCTGATGCCTTCATTTGGTTGACGAGGAATCGTGGTCGGTTTCGTAAAGGAGAGTGAGCTTAGCTGGATGACTGGGGAGCTGGTGGTCGAGATGCACCTGCCTGGGCTTCTCTTTCCTGTCACGTCTGCCCTGCGGAGAGCCCAGGGCTGAAAGTGTGGCTCTGGGGCCATGATCCCGGGGCCAAATCCCCCTCCACCACTTAGGAGCTGTGTGTCTAGGTAGGCTGCCTGTTCCCCACAAGCCCTGCCTTCCCCATCTGTAAGATGGAGGCAACAGTAGTGCCTGCCTCGTGCGAGGGGTGTGAGCAAACTGTTGGGACCCCTCTCCCCAGTCTAACAGGCGAATCTAGCAAGTGAGCTGCGTAGACTTGAAGTGAGTACAAAAATCCGTGCTGTGCTGTGAAGCAGCCATCCCACGGCTGCGTTAGAAAGAGCTGCAGCCCCACACCTCATGACTGAAGACGCTGCTGGACAGATCCACAGCAGGAAGAGATAAGGGCATCTCACTCTCTCACACCCCAGCCGCATTTCTTAGAGACTGAGGGAATAATTAACAAGCCTGGTCCTTGCCTCCCTCCACACACAGATAACACCAACACTACAAGCCTTGTTTGATGTATAACCAAAAAGTTCTTGTTTATGTTACCTTTGAAGTATCTATTAGATGTGTAAACCCTTTCCCATACATACACTGCTTTGTTAAAAAAAAGCATATAGAGGCTGGCCTGATGGTGTAGTGGTTAAGGTCCTGTGGTCCGCTTTGGGGGCCCAGGTTTCACCAGTTCAGATCCTGGGCACGGACCTACATACCACTCATCAAGCCGTGCTGAGGCAGCATCCCACACAGAAGAACTAGGAGCAACAACTAGGAATATACAGCTGTGTACTGGGGCTTTGGGGAGAAAAAAAAAAAGGCAGAGGAAGATCGGCAACAGATGTCAGCTCAGGGCAAATCTTTAAAAAAAAAAGTATATAAACTGCGCTCAGGTCTGTAGCCCTTGGAGCAATTCCTCAGAATGGTCTGTTGGACTGTTTCCCGGGCCTCCAGCTCCTCACTTTGATTATTGAATAAACTCCTTCATTTAATCTTCACCTGGACTCCATTTCAGTCAACAGCAGTCAATGCGACCATCCCAATGGACCACCCCTTCCAGCACAAGCCTGGAACGTGGTAAGCTGTTAATGTCACCATTCCCCCAGTTACTTCTATAAGGACTACGACACCCAGTGTTTGCAAAATGCTTTATTGTTCTTGCTGACACTAAAACTCACAGTTAGTCACCAGCGTCTTCAACTGGTACTCAGCTGTTTGCAACAGGCCTCCATTCTCCTGCCCCCTGCCAAGCACAGGAGATTGTAACTTAATCCTGTGATGGCCCATTCCACCCTGTGGTCCCCTTGCTTTTCTTGAAGGATGAGTGGCACCTGAATGTACTGAAATCAATTGTGATTGACAGGGAACACCCCGGCCTTTTTATATGATTTCAAGGATCCTCCCGTCCTTGACCTGATCCTTCTCAGTACACATGGGAAAACCAATGTCCAGAGAGGGACGGTATTGCCCCAATGTCACACAGCTGGTTTGCTGGGACGGAAGCCCCATCCAGACTCCCATTCCAGTGTTCCCTCCAAACCAGGATGAATTGATACTGGTATTGCTGACACGGGGCACTAGGCTTGGAAATTCGCTTCCTGGTGGAAATGTCTACTGGAATAATCTTCCTCCAGAGATTTGTGGTACTGGGCTGGGCGTCAGGGGCCCAGATTCTGGGCTTCCATCTGCCGCTAACATGCTGTGTGACCTTGGGAAAGTCAACCAACCTCTCTGGTCCTCAGTGCTAATCACTGATGAAAGGTGAGGGTAAGAACAAATGTTCTCCAAAGCACCCACGTCTTGCAATTGTGTGAAAAGAAACAATCCTCAGCATGTCAATGCTATTATTATTATTTGCGAAAGCCTCATTAGTCATCTAAACATGTGTGAATCCCTAGGTCCCGGCAGACAGATGGCCATAGTGCACGCTCGTCTTCCACCGTGGAGGCCTGCGGCCCTTCAGGAGGAATCTCCCCCCCGGGGGTGGGTCACTCTGCCGAGGAAGAGGATGTTCTCCGTGTTCTCCACAATGAGCATCAGAAAGGGCCTGTCGAACACCACCCTCAGGGGGCCCACTCTAGCCGACCTGAAGGCAAAGATCGCCCCAGTGGCTGCGGCCGCCTTGGTCCCCGACTCGTCCACCTCCACCACGGCTTTGTGCACCATCTGCAGGGGAGACACCAGACATCACCGAGCCACCAGGCGCTGGGAGAGGCCATCCCGGGAGATAGCAAAGCTTCTGCCTGCAGCATTGCCGTCAAACTCTCCGGCAGCTCATCCATGAAGCAGGTGGGAAACGATACCATTGAACAGATGCTGTGCTCCAGGTGCTGCACGGAGCGGGGGGCTCACGTGTCTTTTATTGAATTCTCATGGCTTCTCACAGCAAGAGTGTGACTCTCCAATTTTAGAGAGGGAAAGGAGGCTCAGAGAGGTCCAGTAATTGTTGGAGGTCACACAGCTAGTGGGTGAAAGAGCTAAAACCCAATTCTTAGTTCTGATTGCTTAAGACAGGACTCCTTCCCCCTATACGGTGCCGGATGTGGCTTCCCATTGCACAAAGGATAAGACCCAAAGTGAAACCTTTGCTTCTTGAGAGAAGAGAGGAGAGAGAGAGAATATGGAATGAGGAATGGAACGAAATAGGATGGAATAGAATAGAACAGAACAGAATAGAGTAGGATACAATAATCTCTGGAAGCAGGTGCTCAGAAGCTTCTGGGCTCACCTCAGACACCTGGATGTTGGAGTGGTTGGTAAGGCCGCTCAGGTCAGCTTGGGAGGTGAAGACATCACTGATTCCCAGTTTGGGGAGGATTTTTTCCAGCTGATAGGAGCCCTCAATGGAGAACTTGGGAAGGTAAAGCTCCAGCCGCCTAGAAAGAGAAAAGGACCTTTCTTAGACTCTCTTAGAGCATCCGCTCACTGAGTTCATATTCCTGCCGTCTCTCCTTGGCTTTGTGATTCTCCTCCAGACCTGTGCCTTGAGTGGAGCCCATCCTACTCTGGTCTTGGACCCAGGCTGTCCCCAGCGGCCACTGCCCACTTGATGGCACCCTCAGGAAACCTGGTCACGTCTTCCAGCCCTGCTCCCTCCAGCTGGGCCAGCCCCAGGGTCTGGGACGTCCCATGATGCTTCTGGGCTTGGAAGCAGCTCCTGGGCTGGCTGAGTCTTTCCCACCCCCGCTGTGTGGCCCTCGGGAGACACGTGTCTCCCTGGGAGTGTGTAGGGTTCGGCTGGCCCAGTGTAGTCTCAATACCTCTTTATGAACGTCTTGAACCACTTCCTCAGGATTCTCTCATGCAGTCCGTTCTCCACCTGACCCATCGTGCCCTCGTTGGGGAGAATGAACAAGGCAGTGGCATTCCCCTGGTAGGGGACCGCCACCACCTTGCAGGAGAGGTTTTGGTCCAGGAGGTAGTAATACCAATCCTCGCGTCTCATCATGGGCACCCGCACCGCCGTCTCCGAGGTCACATGGAAGTCCTGCTCTAGGGTGTTTCTGTAGTTGAAGCTTGTCTCCCACTGAGCTGAAGATTGAAATGGAAAAGAGAGAGAAATCGTCAGCTGCAGATGGAAAGCGTGGACAGGAAGCTCATTAAGCAGAGATCACCGTCTTTAGAGCGGTCCGTGGTGGCAGCGACCCACACACCCTGTGAACACGAAGGCAAGCCCTTTATAACCGTAGGGCACACTGGAACTTTTTGTGGGGCTTTCCTTCCACACTTGCAAAATAAGGAGGTTGGTTTTCAAGGCTTTGAAGGCCCTTAACCCCTAATGTTGTTTGTTTGAGTCTCTGATGTTACTTGAGGTCAAATACGCAACTGAAGAGGGTCAAACATACGGACAGTTAACAAAGTTACACTGTGTCTGGGTGACTTACACTGTTTTTCACTCTTTTCCCAATATTGGATTTTGATCTAGGCTGGGAGAGAGCTTTGCAAGGTTCCTGGAAATAGATGATTTTTCCTGCTCGGATGTCTTCACCTGTTTCCTGCTCTGTCTGCTCCCTATGGGACTTTTTGATCAAAGCAATGCAAGAAATTGTTTCTATCTTCTTAATGGTTGTCAAATATTAGCCTGTCCCAGTGTTCCACTCAGCTGATTTCACAGCTGTCCTCTGCAGCCTGGTGTAATGGGGAGGTGCTGGACCAGGGGACAAGACATCTTAGAATCCAAGCCTGATACTCACCATCTGTGACCATAAGAATGGGGGCAGGTGGTTATCAATTTAACTATTTTCTTCCTTCCCTCCCCTCCCCCTCCTTACCCCTCCTTTCTCTTCCCACCCCCCTCCTCTCTCTCTCTTCTCCCCCTTTCATCCCCTTCCCTCCCCTCCCACTATTTTCCCCCCTTTCCTCCCCTCCCCTCCCCTCTCCACTTTCATCCCCTCCCCTCCACGTTGCTCTCCTCCCCTCCTCTCTTCATCCAGTCTGCCTTCCTCTCCTTCCCATCCTCAGCCAGGCCCCATGCAGGGCACTGAGGCGTTTGGCATCCAGAAGGAGAAGCAGACACAGGAGATGAGATGAGTAGGGATATTTGTAAGAAATGACAGGGAGATAAAGATGGAGAGCTGAGCTCTGGAGGAGGGAGAGGACGCTATTAGAGAAACGGGCTCTTGTCCCTGGATTTCTCTGCTGAGGAAACAGCCCCTAGGAGGGAATGGGGGTGAGAGTCTAGGGGGCAGGGTTGCAGCCGGGAAATGCCACCAGAGGCCCTTCTAAGGTCCACAGTTCTGGCCTGAGTAGCCATGGTGTCAGTTTCTTTGAGACCATGGCAATGATGAACTCATGCTTCAGAACCTGAGTGGAAGCTGTGGTTTCAGGTGTCCCCAGGGGTCCAAAGACAAGACCCAGCTGGTCCCCAGGGGATGAAACAGCATCCCGGGGTCTTTAGCCTCACCTTACCCAGTGAGAAGGCGCCCCCCTTACCCACGGCTGCTTGTTGGCCTCACTCTCATCAACAGGCACCAGAAAGGACCAAGTTTACCCCCACTCCTTCGTGTGTGCGAGAATTGGATATTCTTTTGATAAAAGCAGTTGGAAGAAGAGAGAAGGTTCAGGTTTGAGCCCCAGGGTCTTACCTTTGAAGAAAATGTAATTCACCATAACCATGACCTCGGTGCTGTCCAGGTCCTTCACCAAGTCCACAATCTTGCCCTGAGTTTGCTTTGCCACGTAATCATTGATCTGCTTCTGGGCCCCTGCGGGGTCCCCAAAGTTGGTGGGGACAGTGTCTGCCAGGTACAGTGTCCTCACGGCACTCAGGAAGCTGTCCTGGATATGCACTGTGGGGCTGATGAATAGGGCATTGCCGAGGTTCAGCTGGAGGTCATCTCTGGGCCGGCCGAGCTCCCGGAGCAGCTGCTGGAAGGCGTTGTGGAGCTCCTCCTCCACGCCCTCCTGGAGGTTGAGGCGCAGGCCCTGCAGGATCTGCGCCTTTGTGTTGGACCGAGCCCCCAGGGAGATCATGGCCAGGGTTGTGGAGATGCTCAGAGGAGAGAAGAAGATGTTTTGGTTGGGGGCAGCAGCTGCCAAGGCCCTGTAGAGGTCGAAGGCAAAGCCGTTGGTGCCGGGGGCCACCGTGGCAGCTGTGGATGGCAGCTCCTTGACTCTCTTCTTCGTCTCACGGGAGCGGTGGCGATGGAGGGTGGCCGCCGGCGGGCTGAGGAGCACCAGGCACAAGATCAGGCCGAGTTGCATGGTGGCTATCCTCGTTCTGAAAGGGAGGGTGGGAAGATGTTCTCAGAGAGGTGTGCAGCCAGCGTGTCTTCTCAGAGAGAAGATCGGGAGGAAGTGAGTAAGACCGACATTCCAGAGAGATGTCACGGCTCGACGCGCAGCATCAAGGGAAACGAACCGTGAAGCTGAAAGTGAGGGTTTAAGGAGGGCAGGAAGGGCTGGAGGTGAGAGATTTGGTGACGTGGACGTCTAACGGTGGGGAGAGGAAGGAGAAGGCAGAGGGGTGCAGACCCAAGGTGGGGACTGGCCACCGGGGCAAGAATCCTCCCCTCTCATCCGCATGGAGGTGCACGTCACAGGTGGGACGTGGAGCCGGAGGGCTCTCCTGTGTTCTACCTGGTCAGCATCTCTAAGGTTACCGGGACTAGCAGCCTGCTTCTGCATGTGGCTCTAACCCTTGCTTTGCTCCTTGAGTGCAGCATTGGGCTTTCTATGAACTCAGACCGACTACCCCCGCTGCACCCCACAGCACTGCTGGACTAGTCCTTGTTCACTGAGCATCGACTGCAAGGCAGGCAGGGGGCCAGGCTCCTGAGAGGCATCAGTGAACACACGGATGCCAGTCGGCCCCTTCTCCTTCCCCCGGGGATGGCTCCAGGACCCTGAAAGGCCACCATTGTCCCTCAGCAGAGCCACCTTTCCCTCCTGAGGAAGTTCTGCCCTCTTAGTATGAGTACCTCAACTTCTCTCCTCTTCTGTGATGGGCCAAATCGTGTCCCCCAAATTCAAATGTGGAAGGTACAACCCCATTTCCTCAGAATGTGACTGTGTCTGGAGAAAGGTTCTCTAAAGAGGTAATTAAGTTACAATGAGGTCACATGGGTGGGCCCGAATCCAATCTGACTGGTGTCCTTGTAAGAAGAGATCAGGACACAGACACACACAGAGGACCACGTGAGGACACAGGGAGGAGAGGATGGCCGTCTGTAAGCCACCGAGAGAGGCCTCGGAAGAAACCAGCCCTGCTGACACCTTGAGCTCAGACTTCCAGCCTCCAGAACTGAGAGACAATAAACATCCGGTGCTTGAACGCCCGGACTGTGGTACTCTGTCATAGCAGCCCGAGGGGACTAAGACATCTCCTCCTCCCATGCCCTAGACAGAGCCCTCACCTCTTGTCTCTGCATCTCTCAGGTGGGCCCACCATTCTGGCGTCGTCTTCCACTTGCGGTCCCCTCCCCCCTCCCTCACATCCTCCTCTCCAACCAGAAACCCTTCCTGTGCCCGGGCGTCCCAAAGACCTCCTTCCAGCCCCCTGTGAACAGTCCCGGCTCTGCAGCCCAGGCCCCTAGGTTCAAATCTCAGCCCCGCTATTTCCTCCACGTGTGATTTGGGGCAAGTCAGCTACACCCCGTGCCTCCGTCTCCCACCTGTACAACCGAGGCAGCGCAGCGCCTGTACCAGGGGGGGCTGGGGGCTTTACGAGTCAACATACGTGCATATGCCCGGCACAGACCCGGTGCTGTGCAAGTGGGAGCTGTCGGTGTGGCAGCATCTGGCCAACGCCCGCCTGAGCCCCCCATTTCCCCAGCTGTACAATGGGGTACAGGCTTTCATGCACAGGTTCTCCTGGGAGCCTGGCGGTGGCTGGGGAACTAATGCCCGGGTTGCTGACGGCCTGGCTCCTGAGGAAAGCTCTTACTCATAGCTTTCCCCCCTGCTGAGTATTCTCCCCTCACGGACACCACGTCCTGAGGTCCCCCAGCCCCAGGGTGAGCACCGCCACAGAGTCACGTGCCATAAGCAAAACTCCAAAGGGCCCCAAAGAACTGCGTTGGACATTGCTTGCAGAGAGGCCCATGATGGAGGCGTGGGGAGGGACATGCATGCCAGCGAGCTTGGGAGTCAGGCCGACCTGGGCTGTGGTCCTGCCTTTGAGCGACAGCAAGTGACTTGAGCAGGTCCCGCTCACCACTCTGGCCTCCAAATTGCACCTGAGCCCACAAAGGAGGCTCATTTAGAATGTTCTAGCTACCCAGAACCGACTATAGCAGCCTCAGCAACCCCCATGCCCATGGGAGGCCCAGGCGCGTGGCCGGCACCCACAGGTGGATGCTGTGCGGTCTGACACATCTCAACTCCTTTAGCCTCGCCCCCACTCACAGAGGTAGGTTCTATCACTAGCTCTGTTTCACAGAGGAGTAATCTGAGGCTCAGAGAGGTCTAGTCACTTGCTAAGAGTGGCAAAGCTTGGGCTCAGACCCGGTTCTGCCCCTCAATGCCCACACGCTAAACCACTGCACCGTTGGCTTCCCCAGACCCCTGGTCCTCCATTTCCGTGCCACAACCTCCCGATTTGATATTCCCTGCCTCCACAGCCCCTAATCTGCAGGTAATTAAGAAACACAGTCTGGGCTTCCCATGCTTTTTGTTTTTCAAACAAAAACTCCCTTTTGGCTTCCACCTTGAGAGTTGCCTTCCTGGAGGTCTTTCAAGGACGTGGACGGATGGCTGAACCTCTGTGTCCTTTACACTAGTCTATTTTATGGCACATGATGGTCCCTCCCGCAAAGTGTTAGAGCCATCAGATAATTGCCTTGAAAGAAACCCTTTCAAACAGCAGCTACAGAGGCAGAGGGAGTTTCCTGCTTGGACGGAGCCCAGAGGCAGCGGACTGGGGAGCAGGAGGGAGAGCTCTGGCCTCCCAGCCTCCCAGCCTCCCATCCGTGCAGCCCTCCTGGTGACCTTGGGCAAGGCCCTTCTCCTCTCAGGCCTCAGTTTCTTCATAAACAACTGGAGGTCTGTGACACGTTGTGGCCAGTAATCTTCCTCCCTACCGCTGTCTCCCTTAAACATCAGAAGTGGCCAAAGCCACTTCTCCAAGAGCCTACTCGATCTCCTGGACAGCAGCATCTCCTTGGAGGGGGCGTCAGCTTCACTTAGGCTCCCCCCGGGGTGCAGGTTGGAGACCTAGAAATCTTGCTCCTTTGGGGCCCACTCTCTCTCTCTTTTATTAAAGCCATCATTTATTAAGGACCTATTAGACACTCTATAAATATTACTCTAGTTCATCTTTACCAAAAGTAAGCATAATTAACCCCATTCACAGCTGCATAAACTGAGGCTTAGAAAAATGAAATAGCTTGTTCCAGCCAGTGAGTGATGGAACCAGGATTAAAATCCAGATTCCTCGGACTGGTGTAACGCTGCCTCTTCGCTCCTTTTTATGGCCTCGACAAATGATAGCTTGTTCCTCCTCCCAGGTAGCTCCTGGTTCTTATCCCTGGGTGTCCCCCCACTGCTCACCTGTATTAGCTCACTTCTACTCCTCCACAGCAACATGGAGTTGGTATCATTATCATAATTGTACAGAAGAGGAAACAGAGGGTCAGAGAGGTCACTTCTGAGAAAGTAGAGGTCTCGGAGTGCTCATTCCAGGGTTTCTAGTTTTAAAGCACAGGCTTTGCCGGCACACTCCTGGGCCTCTGGTGGAAATACACACCTTTGACAGAGTTTTGTGCCAGCTTTGAGCTGGGATGAGCCTGCTCTAGGCCCTAGGAGCCTGGCACTCAGGAGAGCAGCCCCCACGGTGTGCCGGCCGAGCCTGGCCTGGCTGACTCCCCCGCTGGGCCCCCAAACAGGTGTTTCTGCCCAAATGCCCCAACCTGTCAGAGGGACTAGAGCAGCTCAATCAAAGGCGTCTGGCACCCCAGGGCAAAGCGACGTGAGGCGGCAGGGCACGGGCAGTCATCCCACTGATCTCCAACATCCACGGACCAAAATCTGCTGACGTTTATCCTGGACGTTAGGCAACAGAGTCCTAGCGGGTCGACTTTGGACTCAGTTGTGGGAGGTGCACAGCTGAGGAGGGTCTGTCCACTATCTGCTGATTACAAGAGGAGATGTCAGTCTGCGAGCCCGGGCAGAGAGGGAATAACACATTCACAGCTTCCCCAGATCCTAAAGACGCAGGGGCAGAGCATCCCGGGAGCAGGGACCTAGAGAACTTTCCTAACCCTCCTCCCCATCTCCAGACCGTCGGCAACACTTGTCTCTAAAATGTGTCTTCATTCTGCCTGCCTCTCCCCATTTTCCCTGCCACCATCCTAATGAGAGCCCCTTCTGTCTTTCGCCTGGACCACCCCACTGTTCCTCCTGCCCCCAAGAGCCGTTCTATATACGGTGTCTGGAGGAATCTCCTTGAACCACAAATATGGTCACAGCACTCGCCTGCCTAAGAACGTCATTGCTGCCCACTCCTTTGGGATAAGATCTAACTGATTTGTGCAATAACCCATGAGGTTCCATGTGGTCTGGCTCTGCCCAGCTCTGTCCAGCTCTGTCAGGCTCTCTCCAGCCTCATCCTGACCTGGTCTGCCCTCACTCACACGTCCTCTGAACACACTCCTTTTTTCAATTCCTCCAATGCGCTGAGTCCTGTCTGAGCCCTGGGCCTTTGCACATTCTGCTCTTTCGGCTGGAAACGTCTCTCCGCCTTTCTCACCAAGGCCAGCTTCTCTGTGGCTTCAGGCCTCTGCTTAACTGTCATTTCTTGGGGATACCCTGTCGATACTTGCCCTCCACCCCCCCATCCACTGTTATCTCTCTAGCGGCCCCTTGATTGTTTCTCTCATGGCTGCATCAATGACAGAAGCGCAATTACAAGTGCGTTTGTTGTTGACTATTTTTGTTCCAGCCTCTCTCTCCGCCACTAGAACATGTGCTCATAACAGAGAGGATCCTCGTCTGGGCTTACCCTGGCTGTGAGACTTCCAAGTCAAGGACGAGATGTCCAGTCACCTTTGTGGAATAAACCAATGAACGAATGAATGAATGGGCCTCTGTCTCCTCCTCTGTAATTCAGAGGTGTCAGACCACACGCTGGACCGAGTCGTGGAAACGAGCCAGGCTGGGCACCTAGAGCTGAGCTCTCCCGGCCCTGGGGCTAACTTGTCAGTTGACCTTGAATAACTCCCCTGCTGCTGCTCAGCTTCCGTTTCTTTCTTTAAAACCACTTTATTGAGGTATGACTGACTACAAAAAGCCATTCATATTTAACACATACAACCTGATGAGTTTGGGGCTGCATACACACCCATGAAACCGTCCACACCATCAACACATCCACCACCATCTTTCCTCCACCCGCCCGCCCTCCTTATTCCTCATGCTGTGGTTTCCGATCTGTGAATGGATGAGGATGTTGGCCCAGCGGAGCAGTTTCCCTTTTATTGTTATAGTTCTTGCCAAAGGCCCCACCCTTAGAAAAACTGAACATTCCACTCATTTTATGCCTACATTTTGTTTATTTAACAAACGGCCCAAAGGCATCTGGTGCCCCAGCGGCCATTGTGACCATTCTGGGTGGCAGCTCCTGGACAGGGCCACCTTGTCACAGGGAAACATTTCATTTGATCATTTTTCCTGATTGCCAAGGGTCCGAGATTCCAGGCACAGAAAACCACCAAGCTATGGTTTACCAAGTGCCTCCTGGGTCCCAGATATTTTGTCCACACTCCCTTATTTCAGGGTTTCTCAACCTCGGCACTGGTGGCATTTGGAGCCGGATCTTTCATAGTTGTGGGGCTGTCCTATGCATCAGACGACTGTTAATAGCATCCCTGGTCTCTGGATGCCATTAGCAGCTGCCCTCCAGTTGTGACAACTAAAAAGTTCTCCAGACATTGGCAGATGAGCCCTCGGGATTCACCCGAGTGAGAGCCCTCACCTAATTTAATCTTTACGGTCACCCCCGTGCAGAGGTCACACCACACATGTAATAAGGTGCATTTTACCTATAAGGAAACGGAGGCTCAGCCAGATTTAGTGTCATGCCCAAGGTCACGCAGCCAGCGGGCTCTCTGTTGCCGCAGAGGCCCTGGCTCCTTCTGCACCCATGTGGAGAGTTTTCCTGTTCACACTGGGGTACCTCCAAAGCTTTTAAGCCCTCCAAACCCCAGAGCTCCACAGTCCCCTCCTCGCCTTCCTCGCACGCCCTCAAGCCCACAGGCCTGCCGTCATGGGGCCTGTACTTACGCTGTCCCGTGGCCGAACGTGCACACCGTGGACGTGACAGTCCCTCAGGCTCAATAAAGGGCAGACGGCTGGCTGGACTGGAGCCAGTGTTTGTCACTGACCACGGCGGGGGCCTGACTCCACCTCTTCTCCGGCCCCGCCCAGCCTGCCCGGCCCGTCCCCAGGCCCGCAGGCTCCCAGCCAACAGGCAGGCTGCCGCAGAGTCCCTTGAGCTCCCTGCCCGCAAGCCCGCACAGACCACCATGTGCCTGCACAGCACGGACCCCCACCAGCTGCCCACATTCCAGCCACAGGGAAAGGGACACCCTCCGGCAAACCTACCTTTCTCCTGGCTGGTCCCTTTGCTTCCTGCAGCCGATTTGCCATAGATCTGAGGGAGTGGGGCATGAGCCCAAGACCCCCACAGGCATATGTGCTTCCAGAATTCAGGGACCCCAGCAGTCAGATTCCGGTGGGAATCAGCGGGAGTGAGAGAGCGTCACGACAGCCTAGATGAAGGGTCCTTGCATGCAGCCTCCTCATTGTGCCGTAACTGAACTGAGGCTCAGGAAGATGAGGGGACGTTTCAGAGTTGTGGGTCCCACTGGGGACAAAGTGGGGCTGAGTGCCCAGGTCACTGACTTCAAGGCCAGTGCTCCTTGCTTAGAAAAGGTCCGTGTCTAGGATTTCCAAGGACTCAGCTGGACTGTCCTTTTCTATCTTGAAATTGGGGCTCCCAATCTCAGCCCCACACTTTGAAGAGTATTTCCCACTGGTACAGGGTGCTGGTACCGGGTGCCGGCTCAAGCCTTGTTTCGTTCCCAAGGTCCCATGCCTGGGCTTCTAATTCCAGGATGTGCTGTGTGTGGTCACTGCCCAGAAGGTGGTGTGGGTGAGGTGGGGTGTGGAGCTGGCGGAGGACACAGAGGGCCTGGCATTACCCCAGGAAAGCGACCTTGATGCCCAACCAGTGGGGTCCCTCTAGAACCAGTGAGACATTTCGCTTCCCTCTCCATGATTTGGGGCCCAGTTGTGGCCCGTTATCCCTGCTCATCCTGACAACCACCCTGCAAGGGGCATGCTGAGCTCCTTTCCAGTCTAGAGACAAACACAGTTACGAGCAGGCATGAGCGCTCCCTCTGCTCACTGGCCTCGCAATGCGTCAGAAGGCAGGCACCAGTAGCCCTGTCGATCACTGAGAAGACAAAGGCAGAGAGAGGTGAGGCAATCAGTCCAAAGGCACACAGCTAGTAAGGAGAGGCGTTAACAAGGGGGAAGCCGGGTGTCTTCTGTCCAGGTTTTGCTTTCTGTCCATTGCGCCCCATGACATAAGCAAGAGTCCTCTATTTCATAACCTAGAGACCCTTAAGCTATGTTCTCTAGGGTGGGAATCGCGTTACCTACCTGTGGTGGGATGGCTAATGCCCCCCAAAGATATCCACAGCCTAATACCCAGAACCTGGGAGTGTTACCTTATGTCACAGAAGGGACTTGGCAGATGGGACCAAGTTAAGGATCTTGAAATGGGGGACTATCACGGATTACCTAGGAGGGTCCTAAATGTCATCACAGGGGTACTTATAAGAGAGATAGGTGGGAGATCAGAATCAGAAGAAGGCAACGTGATCATGGAAGCAGGAGGAGAAAAGACCCTGTGATGTGGGGCCAGGGGCCAAGGACATCCAGGAGAAAGCCCTGCCAACATCTTGATGTTGGCCCAGTGAGACCTATTTTGGACTTCTGACCTCCATAACTGTAAGACAGTAAATCTGTGTTGTTTTCAGCCTCTAAGTTTGTCATAGTTTGTTACGCCAGCAACAGAAAGCTACTGCAACAGCCCAGAATGGGTGCCCAATGAAAACGCTTGGGAAAGACAGGACCAACTGAGACCCTGGAGGACTTCTCCATCCTCTGTGTGCTGCTCATAGAGACATCCCATGTGCTTTTTCCCAAGCTTACATTTTAAGGAATATCTTGAGAATTTGGGGGACATCAGTGGCAACCCGTGACTCCCCACTGCCACTCAGAAAGGGCTCTGAAGGAATGGGGCTGAGGATGGTGAGTCTCGGGGGGAGAGGTCTGAGGGCCTCTCAGGAGGTGGTGCCTCAAGGATTACTCTGCCTGGGCCACCATCACAGACTACCCCAGGCTGAGTGGCTTAACCAGCAGAAATTCATTTCTCCCAGTTCTGGAGGCTAGAAGTCCAAGATCAAGGTGATATCAGGGTTGGTTTCTGGTCAGACCTGTGTTCCTGGTTCATAGATGGTGTTTCTTGCTGTGTGCTCAAATGACCTCTCCACTGTGCACATGCAGAGAAAGAGAGAGACACCAGTCCTATGGGATCAGGGCCCCACCTTATGACCTCGTTTAACTTTAATTAGTTCCCTTAAAAGATGAAGGCCCCGTCCCCAAATGCAATCACATTGGGGGGTTCGGGCTTCAACATACGAATTTTTGGTGGACACAGTTCAGTCCATAACAGCTGGGGTGAGAGGGCAGGATGGGCCAGTGGCCAGAATACGGGAATTCAAAGGACTAGACAGCTCATGATAGATTAATTTTTCCATTGACATCAAGAGTGGCAAAGAGCACTGTGCCGGGAGGCGAGCTTCGCCCCAAACAGAGGTGGCTTCTGCTCAGCCCACTGAGTGCTTGTAACAGTGTTGAACGGACGTGCCTCTAATTAAATGGGGGCTCTTACTGTCTCAGCTGCCTGGTCCCCACTGTTCATGTAACCTGCCAGCCCTGGTGGGCATATGAAGTCATGACCTTGTCCTAGAGGAGAGAGTTGTAATAGAAGATTAAATGAGATAACAATAGTTAACATCTGTAGAGCGTCAAAGACGTGTGCTTTACATACAATAACTCATCCAGCGCCTACAATAGCCTTATGTGTTAGGAAATATCACGTCCATTTTGCAGGGGGGAGAACTGAGGCAGAGAGAGGTGGCCCAAATCTCATACTGTATTATGGGTTGAACTGCGTCCCCCCCAAAATTGAAGCCCTAACCCCTAGTACCTCAGAAGGCAACCTTATTTGGAAATAGGGTCGTTGCGATGTAATCAGTTAAGATGAGGTCACACTGAAGTGGGGTGTGCCTTTAATCTAATATGACTGACGTCCTTATACAAAGGGGAAGTCTGGACCCAGACACGCACACAGGAAGAACGTCACATGAAGGTGAAAGCAGAGAGCTACAAGCCAAGGAACGCCACAGACTGCCAGCAAACCAGAAGCTGGGCAGAAGCCTGGAGCAGATTCTCCCTCACAGCCTCAGAAGGAACCAGCCCTGCTGACATCTTGATCTTGGACTTCCGGCCTCCAGAACTGTGGGACAATAAGTTTCTGTTCGTTAAACCACTCCATTTGTGGCACATTATTATGGCAGCCCTAACAAACTAATAGACTCAGTAATTGGTGGAGTCCAGATTGGCACCCAGGCATTCTGCCCAAAGTCTGGGTTCTATACTCAGATGCTCCGTGGCCTCTTAATACCTCCTGGAAACACTTCTCAGTGTCTTGCTCAGAGCTCAGGTCAGAGCTCAGGAGCTGTTAGTCTTTGATCTGCCTCTTCTCAGAGAAGGGCCCCTCGCCTTCCCAGGCAGCCGGGGGTGGAACGCACTCCTTTCTGCCCTTCGCCCACCGAATTCAGTCAGAGCCACGGGCTCCTGGGTCTGTATCTCCAGGACGTGCAGTGTCCATCCTTCCCTCTCTACTGCTGCAGCTGCTGTGGGGCTCTGTGCCCCCTCACAGGTGAGGAAATGAGATTCAGAGTCACGAAGTGCGAGCCCCCCAGCACAGGGTTAGTGGGGAGGCTGGGATTGCAGACCTCCTGGTCTCACGCCAATTTCCAGCGCCTCCCCGGCCACCCGGGAGATCCCTCTGGCTTCCCGGCCGTGGCCAATCCCCACTCGGAAACTGTTTGTTGAATGAGAGAGCGAATAACCGAATGAAGCCCTGACACATCTCTACACACCCACTTACGAGAGCCATGCAGACTCCTCACCTCCACAGGCACCTGGGGTCCCCACTACAACACCCATGCTCACGGCACTCGTGCTGCCTCCCTCTGCACCCCACCTGCAAAGTACAGAAAGACTCCCCTTTCCTGCTGGAAGAGAACGCCTGACATCCCGAACACACACGGCCCCTCAGCGCTAAAGCTGGTCCTAGAGAAGCATGGCTCCTAAGTGTCGTAACAAGGGCCGCGCAGACAAGAGATCCCATAGGAGAGCGGCGAGCGGGAAGGCCAGGAGGCCCAGGAGGCTCACTCTGGGGACAAGGTCTCCTGCACAGAGCCTTTCCACTTTTTTTTAATGTTCCAAAAGGGCATTTTGAAATCTGAGGAGCTGGACTAAATATTTACCCAATCAATTCCGGGGATGTGTTGGGGGTGGTGACGTGGGACAAATAGCTGGGACCTTGCTCAGGGTATAGCCTTTTCCATTCGTTCGTTCGTTCATTCATTCCTTCATTCCTTCACTCATCCGTTCATTCGCCAAATATTGGTTGGGCCTCATTCACATGCAGACCACACAATCAACACTGGGGCCAGTTATGGGGGTGAGTGAACGGAATGTAGGGTGAATGGGGCCCTGCCTTCCAGATGTTCCATCTAATGGGGCAGGGCTGGGGGCAGAGATGACTACCGGCCAACCTTGTACGATGGTAGGATGACAGTCTGCCCTTAGGGAAGAGAGGAAGCCTTCATAGGAGAGCCTGGCAGAAAGCAGATTCTCCGAAACCGGGAGGGGAGCCTTCTGGCTGATAGGGACCCATAGGGGCAAAGGCCTGGAGGAGGGAAGCTATCGGCAACCTGGAAACACAGCAAGACTTTCCATGACTGAAGTCATTGGATACATGAGAGCAAGAAGAGGGACTGACGCAAGAGAGGCAGGCAGGGACCAGAGCAGCGAGGGCCTTGACTGTGGATAGAGGAGTTCAAACTTTATCTTGTAGGCAATAGGGAGCCATTGAGTGCTTTTGAGCAGAGGAGGGACGAGCTTAATCAGAATAAGGAGGCATCACTCTCAAGACAGAACTGAGGGTGACTTCTCCCCTCTTGTCCCCTTCACTCCCCAGGGCTTCACTCATTCACACATCACCCCAGCGGTGCTGTTGCCATAGTAACCCCAAGCCTTGGCCTCCTTTCTGGCTTGTCTGAGAATCCTGAATCCACCTACCCACCTGCCTCTGTCAGGGCAGAGTCAGGAGTGGATCCGCCTGGGCCTGACTTTATTTCTTGCCAGACCGTTGAAAACCAGAATCCACCCTCCCAGCAGGTCCAGGAGGAAGTGGACCAATATTTGAGCTAACAGTCTTGCTTTTCAGCCAAGAAAAGCAGGGGGCAGAAAGGAGACTGTGCCCTCCTCTCAGCCTCGGAGGGCCTGAGGTCCTGAAGCATTGCCACGTCCTTGTCCACATGGCCCAGAGCTGGTGTGGTCGACATGGCAAGGGTCTTGCCCAGCGATGTCCTTGTTTGGGCACTTCCCGGTGTCAGCATTCTCCTGCGGCTGTCCTGTCGTGCTCAGGGCTGTGTTTTAGAGGCAGGAAGGGACAGACCCCAGAGCCTTCTCCCTCCGCTCTCCTTCCTTTCCACCATGGCTTTTTCCACCATGAAAAAGTGGTCTGTCTCTTGCTCCGGATATTGGTTTCCCGCAAAGAGCCTATTCCTGTGGTTGTGCCATTACTTGGGCCAGGGACCATGTCACACAATCCCCTAAACAGGCGTCAACACCGGAGGTGGCTCTCAGACTTTTCTTCAGTCACTGGGAAAAACTCTGGGTTTGTGACAGTGAGATCTCTTGTCACCAAGAAAACCCATGGGCCCTTCCCAGAGAAACGCATTTGCCAGAAATTGCTGAGGTTTGGGACAAACGCAGCCAGGTGCTGCCAGGCTGTGCCCTCCTGTGGGAGGAGGAGTGGTTTACTCTCTCGGATTCTGGGTAGACCCTCCCCAGAGCATTCACCCCACACACTCAAAGACGGTCTGAGCTGGACCACCTGGGCCCATTTATCTAGGTGGGGGATACTGAGGCCCAAGACGGGAGGGGATTTTTCCAGGATCCCTGAGCACATCAGTGGCAGCATCAGGATGTGAAGACAGGACTCCAGGCTCCAGCTCATGCTCTTTCCTCTTCCCCAGTGCGTCCCATGACCACAGCCATCTATTCTGGGAGCTATACTGGCCACATCTCCATGGCCACAGGCGTGGGCAGTGCCTGTGCCACCCCAGGTGGCTGCCCACCTCACTGAGCCTTCTTCACCGTCTCTGTGGCAGCTGCTTGGTTGGTACTCCCTACCAAGGCCTTCTGAGTCCCAGCTCTAGAACAAAGCACCCACCTGCCTGGGGGCTGCTGGCTGCCTACACACCGTCTGCTTTCTGCACACACCTCACCAACCCATTGGAACTTGGAGCACCTTGAACCCTGTGTCTGGGACCGGGTACACCAGGGGAGTGCGGGGCAAACCCAGAGGGATGGGCAAAGGACACTTTTATGGAGTATCTGCCACGTGCAAGGCACCGAACCAGGCTGCTCATGGCCATCATTTTGTTTAACCCTTACAACCACCCTGGAGGGTTTCTCCCACTTTCTAGGGCGTAAACTTGCTCAAAGAGGTGAGATGAACTGCCCAAGGTTGCACAGCCTGGGGCGCTGGGTGTCCAGTCCACACCCATCTCGTACCACCCACGTCTCTCCCCCTCCCCAAAAGCTTCTGCCCTGGACTCTCGGCATCTTCTTCATGCCACATTCAGAACAGAGAGCTGCTCACACCCAGCCCTCCAGGCCACATCTTCCTGCTTGTAAGAGACAAGCCAGCCCTAGGAGCACTGTGGTTCCATGGGGTTTACCACCCTGCCCAGAAAGAAGATGCTCTGAGTGTTGGTGGAAAAGATTACCACCAGGAAGGGCCAGTTGAACCAAAAGACCCGGTGATTGTGCGGGACAGACAAAAAGGTGCCAAAGTTGCTGGTGGCCGCTACCGCCTGGGTGCCAACCTCATCCACCTCCAGGATGGCTTGGTAGAAACTCAGGAGGGAAATCGCAAGCGTTACCTCTAAGGGAATGTGAATAGGGGCTTCGGGTAGGCTAGGGGAACCAGAGATCGCTGGACATCAATACTACACCCGAAGCCGCTTGTTGGGGATGTCACAGCAAGAATTTCTACACTAGGTGGCTGTTGAGCTGGATGACCTATTATTTATACGATAACAATTGCCATCACTAATTGAGCACTGGCTATGTGCCTAGTGCTCTTTTTAATCTTCATAACCACCCTATGAGGTCAACGTATGATGCCCATTTTACAGATGAATAAAATACATTCAGGGACTAGGTAACCCCCCATTGCCGTACTAGGTGGGACTGGAATTCAAGCCCTTGAGTGCACTTTTGTGTTACTGAGCGGAAGTCCTAGGTTCCTTTCTCTGGTCTAAGGAATCTGATATGCACGCACTCAACCCAGCCTCGTCTGTGTCCTTCCTCTGTCACCCTCCATTGCCATGATCTATAAGGGCGCCATCTCCTCAGCTTGACCGGAGAGCTCTCTGTGGGCAGGGGCTGGATGGACACTGTACTCACCACGTGGTAGGCTGGTTCGTGGATGTCGGTGCCTGTGGATGATCGAACAGACTCAGGCTCTGAGAATTCCCGTGGTGGCAGGGAGACCAGCAGGTCCCGAGGGGTGGATGTTTCTTCCGCTGAGGTCTCCAGGGCTGGATAACTGCTGTTGACTCACCTTGGACACCTGCAGGTTTAGCTCTTCGTTGAAGCCGGATGAGTGAGCCCGCTGCAAGAACAGGTCTAAAACCCAGCTTGGGCAAATTCTGATCTAATTTATAGGAACCAGAAAGGGAGAACTTGGGGAAATACGACTTGGGATCCCCGTAAAAATACCTGAAAGAGGTGCTGGGTGAAACAGTGGGCTCATGAACAAGGCAAGGGTCCCATGGGCTGTCCTCTCGTTGACTGCACTCTCTAGCTGGCTCCACTCCAACTGAGTTCTGTCACTACAAACACCCATTTCGTCATCCAGGGGCATAAGGCCTGGCTCCTTTGCCGCCATCCCTCCTGTTGTTGAAGGACCCCCTTCCCTTGGGAGCTCATCTTCAGCAGAGGTTGCTTTCTGTGGGCGTGCCAGGTGCCCAGGGAGATGCAAATCTCTCTACGTGTTAGTTTAGCCTCTCTCTCTGATGGGGCCCTGTTGGTTTCACTTGTTTAGAACCAGAAGATTTCTTTGGATGGAATTCCTCTGCCACATGAGTTGCATGAATTTTCCACCATATATGGCCTCGAGCCGAAGTCCTTTTCTTACATGTGGTTGGAGACTTTTCCCACTCATAGCCCCAGGGGGATGGGAAACTTCCTCGCTACTTCCTGGGGCAGTGGATGAAGTCTTCTTACACTGCTCCGTGCCAGCTCAGTCAGCCATCTTGACTGGAGGTCTGCTCACCCACTGTACAGGGGTAGACCCTCCGAGAGCCAATGTCACTTCACCCAAGTCTTGTGCAGTACAAGGACGACATCCAGAGCCAGAACGCAACTCCTAGTCTGGTTCTCTTTTCACTGATGAGGGGGAAATCTTATTTTGGATGCAATAGGAGACTTCATTATTTAAGGAAACCCACGGAAATTCTTAGAGCAAAGGAGAGTTCTTCCATTACTTGGCCATTGTCTCCTATTTGGGGGCACTGGCTTCCACGAGAAGGGTCCATTTGAAGGGGAGTGCTGCAGATCAGCACCATGTGGCACTTGGATAACCTTCTGGAGCAAGTTGTTCCACCTCTTAGCATCTCTGCAGTCCAAACCTCTTCCACCGGCTTCATCTCCCCTGGGTTAGGAAGGATGAAAGGCCCGTTGCATTTCCTTTGTAATCCATCCACAGCACTGAGCAGGGCAAGTGTCTGTCGTGAAGATACCAGCGGTACTGTGGATTCTGAAGCATCATAAGCACCTTGACTGTTGTGTTTTCATCAGCAGAAGTCTTGGGGAGTGGTCATTCAAAGAGTGAAGGGTTTCTCGCACAGAGCTGAAGGGAAGAAGGGAAGAGGGTACAGGGCATCCATGGACCAACAAGCCAATCCTCCAGCCAGGGGATGCCCCCTAACTGTCACTCTAGACCCCCACCTCACCATCCTATCAGTGGGTACCAGATCATTCAAAACCTGATATGCCTGAGGAACGGATCTCTCAGGGCTCATTTAGGTTGTAAAATGAGAGATTCCAGAGGACATCAACAATGTTGTTTCCTGTCTTCACCAATTACTTGAATTATTGCACTTACAAATTTTGCCAACTGGATGTTTGTGTAGCGGTGGCTCATTGTGGTTTTGATGTGCACTTTCTTGGTTAAAAACGAGGTTGAGTAACCTTTTGTATGTTTATGGACCTACTCGATATCCATTTCCTTCAGTTCGGCGCCAGGTCAGTGTTCTCCCTGTATCTCTGTAGGGCTGTTTCTTAGTGGCTCACGGTTCTTTCTGGATACAAACCGTACATCAGTTAGGTCGGTTGCAAACTGCGTCTCTCGTCTGACTTGTCTTTTCTCTCTCATAACGGGGTGTTTTGGTGACTGAAATTCTTAACTTTAATGCAGTGGACATATAGGCTTTTCTTTTATGGTTGGATCTTCCATGTCCTGTTGAGGAAAATCTTCCCTACCTCAAGGTCCTGAAGATACTCCCCTATACTATCTTCTAGAAGCTGTAGTCTTATCTTTGCATTTAGGACTTTACTCCACCTGGAACGAATACTTATGATTGGTAGGAGGGAGGGGCCAAAGCCATTTTTTTTTCCCCATCTGGGTACCTAGTTGTCCTAGCATCAATTAAAATAAAAATCCATTCTTTGCCCGATGCTCTGTCATGCCAGCTTTGATATCCACGGGGCCATTTCTCGGCTCTATTCTGGCCTCTCTGTTTTGTCTCCTTGGTCTATTTGCACCACACAGTCTAAATTAATACAGATTTCTAATAATTCCTGTTCTCCGCAGCAAAGTTTGCCCATCTGAGCTATCCTTGGCCCTTTGCACCCTCACAGACATTTTAGATTCAACTTGTCAATTGCCACCAAAAAGAAAGAAAAAAACCTGCTAGAATTTTGATTGAGATTATATGAAATATTTAGATTAACTGGGGGAGAATTGACATCTTCACCATACAAGTCTTCCTCTTCATGGACATAGCACATGTTTTGAAAATTTAAGTCTACTTTAATATCTCTTGATGTAATCTCATCTACAGAGACCCGGCACCCCTTTTGCTGTTTTCTTCTGTGTATTTTTCATTTTTGAAGATAAGCCACAACTGTTCCACTGCTCTCACCACGCGGCCTCGACTGAGGTCTTGGGGCTACAGTTAGGTCCCCAGGGTGACGGCAGCTGTGTCAGAGGGCAGACTGTCTCCATCCTCCTTCAATTTCTGGAGAACCCTCTTTCTTGTGCTGAGAATACTAACCCAGCTGGAACTACGTCTCTTCAGGAAGAGAGCACCAAAAATCTTCATTATTTCTGGCCAGGACTATAGGTAGGGCAATGGTATATACTATACATTTAAAAATTATATTATATTTTTAAAGGAATGGAGTCAGTAAAATATTGTGCAGCCACTAACATGAGATCTAAATAAAGTTTACAATAAAACTACACACACGCACACACAGAGTGCATATAAAAACTAGCAAAATTTGAATAAAACTTGTAGACTGCATCAGTGTTTTGGCTTTGCTATTGTACTACAATTATATGAGGTGTTTTCTAGGGAACCTGGGTGAAAGGTACATGGGAACTCTCTGTACTACTTTTGCAATTTACCAAGAATTTACAGTTATTGCAAAATTAAAAAGGTTATAAAGGGGCAGGCCCGGTGGCATAGCAGTTAAGTTCACACACTCTGCTTTGGTGGCCCGGGGTTCATAAGTTCAGGGCCTGGGTGTGCACCTACACCTCTGTGAGCTCTGCACGGCCCTGCGCTCCATTCACCAAAGGGTATTTTCTCATCTACTCCACAAACATCCATGGTGCACTTTACAGGTTACAAAATCACTTTTACGTCATTCTGTCTGACCCTCTCACCCAGGTAGAGATCTTAGAACTGTATTCTCATTATCTCCCTGCATAGATGAGATCACTGATATCCAACGTACGATTTGCCCAAAGTCCCAGGAATAGCATTGGTCCTTTTTCCTAAGGAACTTAACCTGCCTAAAATAGGAGGCTCAGTTTTCTCCACCTAATCTGCTCTGCCCCACTAAATGGCCCTACCATTATCTCCTTCTCAGCCCAAAAACCCAGCAGTCATCTCTAACATCTGTCTGAGCTTCCATCCACCCCCACCCCATTCAATCAGTCGGCACACCCTCCAGGGGCTTCCTTCACTCTCCCAGCCCCCTAGTGCTGTCATCCGCATCCAAGACTCCAGCATCCTTCACCCAGATGAGGGGGCAAAAAATCTTTCCTATAAAGGGCCAGACAGTAAATATCTTGGGCTTTGGGGGCCATACAGTCACTGTTGGCTCTACTCATCTCTGCTGTGCTAGCTAGGAAGTGGCCACAGACAAGGCGTGCATGGATGGGTGTGGCTGTGTTCCAGTAAAATTTTATTTATGGGTGCTGAAATTTGAATTTTATATACTTTTGGTGTGTTACAAAATATTGTCCTTCTTTTGATTTTGTCAACTGTTTGCAACTTTCATAGTTATATTTTGTCTTGCCTTCTTAGCTCGTGGGCAATACAAAGACAGACAGTGGGCCAGATTTGACCCACAGGCAATAGTTGGTGGACACCTGATCATAGACCACCGCAGTAACTTCCCTGCTTGTTTTCCTATGCTCTGCTTTCCACACAGCTGTTGGAGAGATCAGTTACAGACACTCGTGAGACCACTTTGCTCACCCTCTCAACACCCCTCCCCACAACATGGCTTCCTACCAACCTGTAACCCCATTCCCAACTCTCATGCGAGTCTCTCTCGAGCTTTACAGTGAAGTTACCCAGAGTTCCCCTGTGGCAGGAGCTCTCCAAAACCACTTGGAACTGGAGCCAGAGACCTGGGTCCCAGGCTGTGTGCGGCCCCGGGGGAGGCTGTTCCACGTCAGGGCACTAGTTCCCTCATTGGTGCAGCGAGGAGGTTGGCGCATCCCGTGTGGGGGTCTTTTTAGCCTTAGATTTTGTCACCTTTAGGTAGAGTGACCAATTTTCCAGTTTGTCCAGGACATTCCTAAGTTTTAGCACTGAAAGTCTTGTGTCCCAGAACTCCCAGTGCTGGGCAAACCGGGGTGGTTGGTCCCCCTCCCTTTAGAGTCTCCGCTGTGGCCGTCAGAGGGTTCCTCACTGCACAGGCAAGCCTGGAGTGGACCCCGGGCAGCTGTCTGAGCTCTGGAGGTGGGCCGGGGATGTGGCTTGGGTTTATGAAGCCCAAGAAGATTGGAGAAACCTCTCAGCATCACCTCCCAGCATCCCGATCACATAATCATTGGCAAGCAGACCCAGGGCTGTGGTACGGAGTCTCGACCCAGAGAGGAAGCTCACGGGATGCTGGCTCACCTCCTCCCAAAAGATCCCCCTCTTCCCTCCCAAGGGGACCCCAAGAGGGTTCACTCCTTCCTGTTTGTGTTATGCATTGAGGTTTGCCTCACACTTGCTTTTCCCTGAGGCCCATGGGAACCCCTTAGTGGGTCTGGTCCCCGCTCTGGGTTTTTGTCACACTCCCCCATCTCACCCCATCCCTAGGAAAATGAAGAGTTGGACCAGACCCGGGGCAGCAGACTCCAGTGCCTCCAGGAACTTGGTAAGGCCACTTCCAAGGTGACGTGGTGGGGAACGGTGAGCATGTGGGACTGGAGAGAGTAGGTCCCTGCAGCCAGACAAGACCCACCTGGGGGCCGGATCCCGCCCAGGGCCTCCAGTTTGCAAGCCTGGACTGTGTGATTTCTGAGGAGCCTTCCAGCTTTACATTGCATGGTTCTATGATGGAGCTGGCTGAGATGTCACATCTTGGACTTCAAGGACCGTGCATCCCAGGAACCAGGGAGGCGTGGGGTGGGAGCAGACCCCTTCTTGGGTCAGGAAGCCAACTGCACATTTTCTCTTTAATTCTGGAGCTCGAAGGTGCTTTCTCGCCAGTAATCAGGGAGCCTCAGCACCCTGGGACCATTCTGGGGCAGCTGGATGTGCGGGTGACGTCTGACTGTTTCTCAAGCCGTTTGGGGAAGGACCAAAGGAAGTGACGTAGCCCTCAATGCCACGTCAAAACGTGGATGAGATGCCCTTGACCATTTGGCCTTCCTCTAGTAGACTTTCCTGAATGTTTCTCCAGGTACTTGGGGCCTTAGCTTGAGTGGAACAGACACCATTGAGCAGCAAGGTCGTGCTGGAAGCCCTGAGCTGGGCGGAGCGCAGAGTGGCAGAGTAGGTCCAAGCACGGGCCTGGACCCGGGCGGCCTGGGGCCCAAATCTCAGCTCTGCTGCTGCGCACAGCGAGGTTCAGGGTCACGTCCAAATTCACATGACGGAAACGCATCAACGCCAGGCAAGAGAGGACGCGGTGTGCCAGAGAAGAGCGAGGGCTCTCACGTCACTTCTCTTTCTCTCTCTCTCTCGCACACACGCACACACACACACAGAGTACTGTCCTTATCTCATTTTACCATCAGAAAACTAAAGCCCAGAGAAGTTAGCTCAGATTCCAGAGTCAGTATTTGCGCCCTGGACATTCTTGCTCTGCTTGGACAAACCTGTCACTCCACTAGAATGTCAGCTCCAGTTTTGTCGACTGTCGTTAGCTCAGGACTAGAACAGGTGTGGCACGTAGTCAGTGCTCCATCAGTATTCACTGAGTGAATAAAGGAAGGAGAGATGGTTATTGGCATTGGTCTTGTGGGTGTGAGAATAAATTATTCCTTTTACAAGAGGCTACAGTTAGACCGGCTTCTGCACTGAGTTAGAGGCTGATGCAGCAGATTCTGGGGGTCAGCATGGGCTCGGCTATAGCTGAGGGATGGGCTGCCGACCCTGCTCTTAGCACCTGGCGACTGCCCTTTGGTTTCTGATGCTCTAGATAGAGAGAGGTTGGGCATCGAAGTCAGACAGGCTCTGCCGTCGCTGAGCTGTGTGACCTTGCATGAGTCACTCCACCTCTCTGAACCTCACTTTCTTCATCTGTCAAATTAGGAGCAATCGCTAATCAGAAAGGCTAATAAGAATAGGAAAGGGGAGGCACCTTCGAATGTGCTGAGCTCCACCTCAGGCTCACTGGCCTTTCTTTCTTCCCTTCCATCTTCCCACAGTGTGGAGAGCAGGGACTCAGGACCGGCCCTGCCTGGGTTGAGTGCCAGCTCCACCAGTGGTCAAGTTACTTATGCCACCTCAGCGTCCTCATCTGAAAACTGTGGGTGATAATTGTTTCTCAATCTCAGGGTTGTCATGAGGAGTCAGTAAATTCATGTCCATAAAGTGCTTAGAATAAGGTCGTGCAATGTAAGTGTGAGCGACTCCATCCTACTATTCCAGATGGTCTGCACACTATTCATGTATCCCAAAATGTATAAATATGGCCAAGTCAGTGCTTTCAAACTTCTCTGCATTGTGATCCCGATAGAGCATCTTAAGAAAGCTTTGGACTCTCCCCCAAATACGCACACACACACAACACTTTATAATTTAGGGAGATTTGAATTCCACAAAGGTCCTGCGGTCCCTGTGTGCTAGGACATCCTTTTCTCCCGCAGGGCATCTTGTATGATGGAAAGATGGAAATGACCTTCAGAGCTTCAAAGAGCCGCTGCCTGAGAGTGTAGGGGAGCAGGCGGCCACAGCCTCAGCACAGGAGCCGGGCAGGGCTCAGCCGCCGGCCCCGAGCTCACTCCCGCCCAGCAGCCCGGCTGCTTCAAGTCCTAAGGCCTCTGGGAGGGCTTGAGGAGTGTGAAAACCTGCACGTTACATCCTGGAATGCCACGGGTTTCTCATCAATCATCTGTGAGGTCCACGGGGGCAACAGTTCATGTCACAGTCATATCCGGATTTCCATGTGAGAACTGGCCTGGCCTAGAGAAGATGCTTAATAAAAGTCAGGGTATGAATGAGTGAGTGAAGAGAAACCCAAGGTCTGGGCAGTGGTGTGCTCCCGAAAACGGCAGGGATCTCCCCAAGGACCCAGTTAAATGATAGAGGAGAAGCTACCTGACCTGGAGGGCAGGGTGGAAGTGGCGAAAGAGGCTTGTCTGTTTCTCTCTGTCTCCCAGAAATGCCAGTGGAAAAGTGGAAATGCCGCTGCTCCGGTGGGGCTGCTGCAGTGGCAGCTCCATGTCCCTGGGGAAAGCAGCAGCTTTTCCTGCCCCGAGCAGCGGCCTGAGCTGTGCCTAGTCAGGAACCCCACTGGCTTGGGGCTCGCCCTCTGTCAGTTTGCAGCTTAGGCCCCGCCCTTTCTCTGTGCACGTCCCTGCCTCCAGGCGGGCACAGGCACCCCCTTAAGCTGTCCTTGCATCTAATATCGTCTCCCAACCCCTTCACGATCCCTGGACTCCAGGTGGAGCCAGGACATGACCCTAAAAAAGGCTGTCATTGTTTTTTTAACGTGATTGTCAGCGTAATACCGGCTGCTATGAAAAATTTGGGAAAATACAGAGTCTACACGAGAAAGTAAAATCATTCACAAACCTGTCGTTCAGATATAACTAGATTTAATTTATTTACTTCCAGTCTCTTAAAAAATGGGTACATGCATTGTGCAGAATATCAACAGGGAGGCCCTTCCAGGCTTGGTTTTGATGGAGGCACAAAGACAACAAATGTTACAGTCCAGAGCGGCTCCCGTGGAAAAATTTCACAGAAGGTGGTCAAGAACTGGTCTCCGGACTCTTAGATGCTTTCCTCACATGAAGAAGGATTTTAAAGTGGTGAAAAGGTGGAGACTGAGGGAGGAACGACAAAGAGGCGGGAGGGAGCGCTTCCCCAGGCCATGTCAGGAACGGGCGTGCCTTAGCCACTGAGCAAGCATGGTCACATCCGGTCAAGGCCCTCCTCCCTGTTCACAGCCTTCTCACTGCGTCCTCACACGGTGGAGGGGCAGGGGGTCTCTCTGGAGCCTCATGTATAAGGACACTAATCCCATTGATGAGGGCTCCACCTTTGACCCAATCACCTCTCAGAGGCCCCACCTCCAAATGCCATCATCTTTGGGGATCAAGATTTCAACATATGAATTGGAGGGGAGGCACAAACATCCAGATCACAGCAAGGACCTTCAGTGGGGGCACCCATACAGCACGATGATACCTCCTTCCGTAGTTAGGGGCACAGTGGCCTGGGGCCTGACCCCTGTCTGGACAATCTAGACGCGCAGGCAGGCTGGGCAGACTTCCCAGAGACCTGGGCCTCTATCTCCCGTCTCTCTCCTATCTCACCACTTTCCACCTGGCTTTGGGATACGTGAACACATGTGTCCCGGGGACATATTGCTGGGTAACAAACCACCCCAAATTCAGCGAAATAGACAGCACCGGTCACTTATTATTATCGTCTCCCACGGCCCCGGGCTTGACTGGGCTCGGCTGGGCGGTTCTCGCTCGGGGTCTCTCTCGGGTTCAGTGGGACAGTGCCTGGGCCGGAATCAGCCTGAAGGCAGACAAGTTCAAACCACCACATCCAACGTCCCCGCTAGACTCGGGGCTCACTGAAAGCAGGGACCACGTTTTATTCGTTTTTCTCCCTATTTGTCCCCCTCCCTCTGCCTTTCATTGCTCAGCACCGAACAACCCCAAACTAAGGGTCTGTTAAATAAATAATAACTACAACAATGCCAGCTCCTATTTTCTGAGTTCCGCCACCTCCCGGGTCCTGTCTTTGGTGATTCAACCACCTCCTGTCATCCGAAGAATCCTAGGAGGGGTGCTCTATCCCCATTAGAGACAAGAGGCAGTTTAGGTCCAGAGAGGTTAAATTTCTTGCTGAGGCCACACAGCTAGTAAATGGGAGAGCTGGGATCTGAACTGTGGAATCTCTGGTCCTAAAGCCCAAGCTCGGAACCTCCCCTTTTGCCCATTATTTCAGAAAGGGGTTGGCTGCCTTTTGCCCAAGACCAACGTTTCCCAAAGTGTGGCCCTGGGGTCTTTCATAAGAAGGGTACGTGTTAAAAGCAAAGAATCACAGGTTGCCCCCAAGTTTCTTGAATCGGAATCACGGGGATGGCGTCGGCGGGTCCAGGGATCCGCACTTTAACGAGCTCCCCAAAATCTCCCACGGCCTTCGCGGGCAGAGTCCCTGCAGTTCAACGTTGCACCACCAGAGGGCGCGCCACTATTGCTTAAGGGCACAGGTATCTCCCCGCTGGCCTGCGGCTTTGGGTGAAAAAGGGTGGCTCTTGCGTTTGGGAAATCACACCCGGCGCCCCGCGATTCTGAAGGAGCGTTCAAGCCAGCTCTTCTAGTCACACCCCTCCTCTTAAAAGGAGGGACAGGACTTGCCCAGGGCGAGGAAATGCAGAACTGGGATCAGAAAAAGGGCCGCAGGTGCTTGCACCGCCCCAGGCCCCTCCCGCTCCTGAGCGCAGCCTTGACTGCAGGCTGCAGGGGAACAGAACCCCCGCGGCTCAGGGAGGAGACTTGGAATTCATTCATTCACTCATTCATTCATTCAGCCAGTCAGTCATTCCCGCTGTTTGCTGAGCCCCTGCTACGGGCGAGCAAGATCATCACAGTCTCGGTGGGGTCAGGAGGTTGTCCGCGAGGGGGAGTTAGGAGGGGTTTTCTGAGGAAGGACCTTTGAACTGAGCAGGATGAGGAGTTAACGGAGCTCAAGGAGCGGGTCGGAGTGGGGAACAGGGTCCCAGATAGGGGAACAGCATGAACGAATGTTCAGCAGAAGAATGAATCATGGGATGACAGTGGGTGCAAAACGCCAGTGTGCCTCAGGGTTAGGATGTGAAGGGCAGGGTGGTGGGAGAGGATAGGCACTGAGGACACACAGGTGCACAAGACACAGCCTTGACCTTAGGGGACCAGAGACAAGGTTTGACCACCAGCAGTGACAGCATGAGGCAGCCCCAGGCAAGGACATAAGCCATAGAGCAAGGGATGGGAAGGGGAAGACAGGGCAGACTTCCCGGAGGAGGTGGTGTTTAGGTTGATCCCAGTTTGGTTTGACTCAAGGGCATTAGGCTCCTCTCTTGGACTGCGCAGAGCAGGTGTCATCTCAGCCATGAGGATTTTCCATCTGATTCCGAGCAGATTATCCCCAAAGGTAAAAATCATTCTGAACTAAGGGGGAAGGGAGGAGATGAGGAGTTCTGCTCTTCAAGAGCCAGCTCAGTCCTTCAAACTCTGCCTCTCTCCCAGCTGTGGCTATAGCCCGGCCCAGGCTCTTCTGCATGTGCTGCTGGTTCTGTGCAGCTCTAACCAAAGCCAAGCCAAACACAGTCTAGGCTTGGAGGCTCCCGCCCTTGGCCGTCTGCACGCCTCAGCTCAGAACCACCTGGATCTCAGCACCTTAGAGCTGCTGAGGACTGTAGGATACTGGGGATGGATGGGTTTTGTAAATGGTTGTGCAGATATGAAGGAGTACAGCAGGCTCTTGTAATAGTGCCTGACTCCATTTTCTGATGTCTGACTGCTGACAGCATGCAAGCCTCATCCTGGCCTCCCCCGCTTCTGCCCACGTCTGGGCAAGCTGGTGACAAAGCCCACTGACAGTTCAAACTGTGCACTCGAATCCTTCCTCCAGCCCCGCCCGCCAAGCACCGTAGAACCCCAGCCAGCCTTCCGTTCCTTGCTTTCTCAGGCCATTTTTGGACCAGCTTGGCAGCCTGCCCTGCCCTCCCCAGAAGTCCCCATTATGTGAGCAGTAGAGCTTTTCGTGCCCTCTGGGTGCACATGTGGTGTCTTCAGTCTTAACATCCAAACCAGATTTTGGCAAGGGTCTGTTATGGGCTGAATTCTGTGCCCCCTAAAAATCACGTGTTGATGTCCTTTCCCCCAGTGCCCCAGAATGTGACCATATTTGGAGAAAGGCTTTTGGAAGAGGTCATTAAGGTAACATGAGATCGTTAGGGTGGGCCCTAATCCAGTGACTGGTGTCCTTATAAGAGGAGATTAAGACACAGACACACACAGAGGGAGAAGGTCACGTGAAGACACAGGGAGAAGACAGCCACCTGCACGCCCAGGAGAGAGGTCTTGACAAATCCATCCTCATGGCCTCAGAGGACCTGACCCTGTCCACATCTTGGTCTCTGACCTTTAGCCTCCAGAACAATGAGACCATAAATGTCTGCTGTGTAAGCCACCTGGTCTGTGTATCTGTTATGGCAGCTCGAGCTACGACAGAGCATCCTGTCTCTGGGACCTCCTTTCTCTGGGATCTGCCCCCAATACCCTGGCCAGTCCCCAGGGTGATGGCCAGGCCCGTGCCTCTGTCCCTCAGGCTGGAACTGGTGGCATAACTGAATGGTGGGCGAGTGAGTTCTCTCCTGGAAGTGGAGAAACAGGACCGAGTCCTCAGTGCTGAGCTGTGGTTATGACAGAGCCTACAAAGGCATACATCCCTGTGGCTGAGTCTGGGGCTGTCCCTCCTAAGGTCCGGTTGTCCCACATTCCTTTGGATTCCATGAGCTTCTCTACAGCCTTATAGGCTTTCCAATAAATTCTCTTTTTTCATCTGTTTAAGCAATCCAAAGTGGCCTAAGACTCTTTGCAACCAAAAGAGTATTACTAGCGCAGTTATTAACATGTTTTACAAATAACGAGAGGATGTTCTCTTAAGCTGGGCTGATGTTCTCCCTCAGTTTTGTCCTTAGTAATAGTGGCCCCACTAAACCCATCCTTTATAGCTTAGTGCATCATTCAGCCTATGCTTGGTGTGAGTAATTGTAGTCCTCAGGTTAATGGCTCTGGGTGGTGTATCTTTGTCCAGGTCCTTTAAGCAGAGCCTGGGAAGGGATCCGGCCCTGTGATGGATTAAATATGGCTGCAAAGTCTTTGCCACCCCTCCCACCAAGAGGTGGAGTCTATTTCCCCTCCTTCTCTCAGAGTTGGGGCGTCCCTTGTGACTTGTCTTAATAACATGGGGCAAATCATCTCAGACTTAAGGCTTTTCTAACATCTGTTCTTTTTCCTTTCTCTTTTTGAAGAACTCCAAAGCACAGGGAGCTTACAGATGTTGAGTAACCCAACACCACACCTGGATGGGTGCTATTCTCACGGGCGAGGATGCTGAGATCCGGAGAGGAGGCACGAGTCCATTCACTGAATCGTCAGTCATTTACGGAGCATCTGCTGTGTGGCAGGCACTGGGCGAGGCTCTGGAAATAGAGTGTTGAGCGGGACAAAGTCCCCATCCTCGTGGAACTTAGATTGTAATCAGGGTCATGGACAATAAACAGACCCATGATAGAATTTCACATCGAGACCAGCACCAGAGGAAACACAGCAGGCGGAAGAGGACGTGAAGACGGACTGGGGGTGGGACAGTGGGGACGTCCACTCTGAGGAGGTGGCATCTGAGCCAAGACCTGTAAAGGGAAAGGACGAGCCGCGCAGACAAGTGTGGCCGAGCTTGCCAGGCTGAGGGAAGAGCGTGAGTTGCCCAAGTCACACAGGACTGGACATCAGCCGCTGAGACAGGAGGCGGAAAACTGAGTGATGTCAGGGAGACTGAGTCCACAGCTCCTGTTGCCATGGAACCTTCTCAAAAACAAAGTGATGTCCCTCTTCTTCGATCCACACTCACCATAGAAACCTCAGAGAGGGAGACAGGGCGGGGCGAGGAGAACCAGCATGTGTGTGGGCGGAAAACCAACGGTGTCAAAGACAGTTAGCGACGGTTGACTAGAGTCCGCTGAAATGACTGGTTTTGGTCCAGGGATGGCTGGATTGGATGTGCCTGGTGACAGTTTGATCATAATAAGTTAAAAAAAAAACGTAAAGAGGCTGCAGTGTAACTCAAATGGCCGGCTTCCTGGGCTCCAATTACTCAGAGCCTGTGAGCCCGGGACAGCAGGAGGCCGCTGGGGCTGCTGCTGACGTGAACTCAAGCAGCGGGGTGTGGCAGTATCTAGCTCCTGGCAGCTGGAGGCAGCGAGAGGGGACAGGCAGCTGGGAATGGGAGGCAGGAGGCCTGGGTTCTAGTTCCACATCCGTCGATGGTCACTGAGTGATTTGCCACAAGTCACTTTCTCTCTCTGGGCCTCAGTTTCCCCATCTGTAAATTGAGGTGGTTCGACCAGTAAGGGGTTTCACGCTGGACCTTCTCAGGGACCAGGTGGTTAACATGACAGTGGGGTATGCCCCAATTTGTAAATGTGGGTCTCTAATTTAAATGAGTCTTTAAAATCTGTACATACCAAACAGTTCAGGTGGTACAAGTTCAGCCTGTCTGCGGCCAGTTTGCAATGGCCTTGGTGCTAGAAAATCTTCAAGGTCTTTTCCAGTTCTGCATTCTTGAGAGGGAAAAAAAATGTTTGTGTCACGCTTGGTCTCATAAAGGATTTGAGACCAGCTTAGGGGATCCCCAGATTTAAATTTAAAAGTTAAAAATTTAAAAATCAGTCTTACAATCAGGAAAAATATAAATTAAGTCAGAATGCTGATCAAAGCAACGATTAAAAAAGAACAAAGCTGGAGGACGTACCCCACCTGATTTCGAGATATTATGAAAGCACAGTAAATTAACAGAAGTGAATGCGACAGCCAGAAGGTCAGATAAAGTGTGTATTTACAAGCTAAGAGGTTTCACACAGCTGCTATTTGCCACTAAGCTTCCTGGAGACCAAAGTCACAGGGTCGTGTTCTCTTACATTGTTCTCCCTGCTCACACGGGGCAAGGACGACGCTGGTTCTTCACATCTCAGCCCCTAACACTGAAGGAACTTCTTCCTAGAATGTCTATGGCTCCGGCTGGCTGCATCCCTGCCCGCTCCTGCTTCCAGGATGCGGAGGAGAACTGTCCGTGTGGACAGAGCAGGGAGCTCAGGAGCAGCCTCCCTTAGGGCAGAGCCCTTGGCTGGTGTGAGATGCTCAGAGGGCGGCATCTCTCTGTCAGGGTTAACTGGGAGGAGAAGAAGGCCAGTCCCAGATCTGGGCTGGGGGAGAATTACAAAGAAGGGGGCTCCAGATTGCTTCGTGTCCAGCCCAGTGTGTCTCGGTGAGGATCAGCCTGAGATGCACGCGCTGTTCCCTCAGCCTGGGACGCCGTCTCCAGCGGCTGCTGATCAGGAGCCACTGCCTTCCCTGATCAGCCCCACTGTTCTCAGCTTCCAACGCTGAATGAGAGATGCTCTTTCTAGGGCTTCGAATCACTCTGGACGTTGTAGGTCAAAAACAGTCGAGTGCCAGCAATTTGTAGGTTCAGTTTAACACACGGAGCATCGTGTCCTGCTCTCCCCGCTCAGCATCAGACTGTGAGGAATCCTCCACGTTAAAAAATTCTTCCAAACATCCACAGCATCCCCTCTTCAGGGTTGGGGGGCATCTACCATCATTTATTAAAAAATCCCCTGCCGCTGGACATTTCAGTTACTTATGAATTCTTTTTCAGCTTTGGGAGATTAAGCTGGGTGAACGTCCTTAGACCTAAATGTGTGCCCACTCCTGATTTCTTCCTTGGGACCGAGTCCTAGAAGTGGGATTGTGAGCTTTGATACTCTATCAGTCTCCTAGGGCCACCATAACAAATTGCCAAACACTGCGTGGCTCAAAACAGGAATTTCTTCTCTCACAGTTTTGAAGGCAAGGAAGTCCAAAATCAAGGTGTCGGCAGGGCATACTCCCTCCAGAGGCTCCGGGGCGGGATGCTTTCTTGCCTCTTCCAGCTTCTGGCGGCTCCAGGTATTCTCCGCTTGTGGCTGCATCACCCCAACCTCTGCCTCCGTCTTCACGTGACTTTGCCCTCTCTGTCCCAAATCTCCCTCTGCCCTTCCCTTATAAGGACACCTGTCGTAGGATGTAGAGCCCACCCAGATAATCCAGGAGGATCTCATCTCGAGATCCTTAACTTAATTGCATCTGCAAAGACTCTTTTTCCAAATAAAGTCACATTCACAGGCTCCAGGGTTAGGGCATGGACATATCTTTTGGGGAGCTACCATTCCACCCACTGCAGATACCCTCGGCCAATCGCCCTCCCTGGAGAAGCTCTCCGGCTTCACCCACCAACGACAAGAACCAGAATGCTCATTTCCGTGGCTCCTTGCCAGTGGCCTTGGGGAAAACTTGTGCTTCTCTGAGCCTCAGTTTCCCCTCTATCAACTCAGGTTAATAATCTCTGGTTCTCAGCGGGTCAGAAGAGATCAGGGGGCGCATGGGGTGCAGGGGCCCAGTGCGGACGTCTGCCTGCTATTCCTCAGCCAAGACAGCCAGTGCAACTGTGGGGTGCCCCAGGGAGTGCATGGGACCCCAGGGCTTGGTATGTGGAGACCCAGAGGTCCAGGCTGTGATTGCAGCCAGAGAAGGCAGCCCAGCAGGAAGTGGGCGTTTGAGGGAGGTCCCAGCAGGTAGCCAGCCCCCTGGGAAACAGATGGGAACAGATGCCACGGCCCTGGGCTCAGCATTGAGGGAGGGGGCGAGGGCGGGGCAAGGGCAGCCTCTGCTGGGTCTAGATTCCCCCACACAGGACACTGAGAGGGTGGAGGAAGCCAGTAAAACTCTCTGGGCCGGAGGTCTGGAGATGCTTAACTCATCTGCCTTCCTGGGGGGTCCAGTTCTTTGGCTCCTCGCAGCTCTGCCCTCGAATCAGCTGAAGGGCTCCCTCCAGTCCATGCCAGGCCAGCCATGCTGTGTCAGTCACCCCTACAGGCTTGTTCTGATCCTATCAGGATCTCCCGTGGATTCCAGGCCCCACCCCGAAGGTGCTGACTCTGCAGGCGGGGGGTGGGCCTGAGGCTCTGTATGGTCAACCTGGTCTCCAGGACAACTTGAAGCTAACATGGCTTGGTATTTTCTGGAGCAGCGAGCAGGGGGTCAGCCCGGCTGTGCCATCAGGGAGCTGAGCTGGTGTCCAGAGGATGTGAGGACCCCCAGGGATCTAGCAGACCTCCCAGCCAGCTCCCAAAGTGGCAGACTGGTCAGAGAGAAGCCACCACTGTGGTTCTAGGAGGGGCCTTTTTTCAGATCCATGATTAGACCCAGACAGCTCAGGCTTTCCGTCTGCCCCCTTCCTCTGTCTGCATTCACACATGTTGTCCGTAGCGGGTTCCACGTAGGTCTGCACACACTTCTGTCTCTAGAATGTCTGTCTGTCTACAGACACAGATGACTTATATTATGTTCCAATGTTGTCATATGGAGAGAGTTCTGCATGACATTTGTGAGCACACACATGCGCACACGCACATACAGGCACAGAGGTAGAGAAGGATTGAGGAGGCAGAAACTTACGATTTTGTGAAAACAGAACCCCTAAGTGCTAACATGGTTGGGTTTTCCTCCCACAGGAAACCAGCCAGAGAAGGGGCCTCAGAGGGTGGTGGCCAGACCTCTGTACGAGGCATCGAATTAAAGCCTGATGAGGTGTCGCAGGCCTGGGGCGTGTGCTCACTCAGAGTCCTGCAGACAGGCACGGTCGGTCACAGGCGTCCACATGCACAGAGGCGCCACCGTCTACGCAGGTGAGACAGAGACAGCTGGCAGACGCTGCAGCACCCCTGGCTTTCGAGGGGCACACACTCGTTCTGCGGGGGGGGGGTCACAGCATCACGTGACGTAAGTCCTTGCAGACACAGCGTGCAGGTGCTCAACAGGGAGAGAGGGCCGTGTGAAGGCCGCTTCTCTCCAGGAAGAACTTTCCAGAAACTAATGCTATTTCCCTCTTGGCAGGCCTCCAACTTGGGGGCTCACAGCAGACACCCCTGACCTACTGAGGCTGGGGTCCTCACATCCTTTGCTGGTGGGGGGGCACAGGGGAGCAGGACTTCAGTAGCCTCTGGCACTTAATTTGGCAGATGTAATCCTCTCCGTGTGCCAGGAAGCATCCAGCAAGAGGTGCTGTCCTCCCCAGTCACACAAACACGCAGGCACTCTCGAAGTAGAGGCTCCCAGAAGGGGTGACGCTCTAGCACGCCTGTCTCAGCCCAGTCGCCACCCCCCTGTCCACGTGCTAATGAGTCAGGGCTCTGGGTACTGAAGGAGAAGTTCCAGGCCACGGAGGGGACGCCTCCGTCTCCACTCCCGAGTGCCCCCAGGCCCCAGGCAGCCATGCTGTGCATCACCTGTGGTTAGAGGGAGCTGCCATGGGGCCTGGCCTCAGCACCGCTGTTTGCACACTCAGGAGCAAGCAATTTCCCCAGTTTCCATATTGGAAGATGAGAGCGTCCTTCCTACCCCGGAGGGTCATTCTGAGGGTTAGCTGGAAGAGGAAGCCTGAAAGAGCCTTGCGAATCTTCCAGTTCTGGCCGAATACACGGCATGTGGATGCCATCTCACACTCTTTGTCAGCCCACCCACTTTAGTTGAAGGCCGTGCTCCCAGGGGACCTTCCTTCTTTTCCAGAAGCCACTGCTCTGCCCGTCACTGGGATCTCCTTTCACTGACCACATCGTCACGTCCTTGAGGGCACATGCTTGTCCGCACGCTTGCGTATATGCTGCCGCCCCCTTCCTAGCCACGCCCGCTGTGCCCTCAACCCCGCTGAGGGTGACACTCTTGTGTGCCATGGGGTTCCCTCCCGTGGCTTCCACTGATTGGACCAGGGTTGGAGTCCCGCCTCCCACAGGGGCTAGAGGTCTGTGGGGGGCCACAGGAAACCCTCTATCCTGGCCAGCGACCTGTTGGCCAGTCGGACCACTCCCTCAAGGAGGCACAGGGTGCATTAGCAGAGGGCAGTGAGGCCCTGGAGCCATGAGGTAAAGAGGAATTGGGGAGGTAGAGGCAGGAGCAGAGGTGGCCAAGGTAGGGAGGAGCTGAGTCACCTCAGGGCAGCGACATTCGCCCGCAGCCCAGCTGATTCCTTCCGGAGGTGGTCCGGGTTCCGAGTGCGGGCGATGGTGCGGCTGCCGGGCCCCTCCCTCTGGCCCTCGCTTCCTCTGTCCGCTTGTGATAGACCTTCTGTCTGGGGCGTCTGAGTGCGTCTTTATTCTTTGCCAACCACGGACTATCAGAGTTGTAGAACGCCAGCCCCAGATCCCCTGCCTGATGGCAATGTAGCGAGGATGCAAGGAGATGGCAAATGAGAAAAGGCTTCATTAAGAGCAAACACCGAGTCCAGGCATCGGCGGCTGATTCTTGCCGAGCACTTCTGTGGCAAGCGGACAATCGTTCTGCTGAATCAGCCCCACCTCTCCATAAGCTGAGGGCTGCCATTACACCCATTTGACAGACGAGGAGACTGAGGCTTCCAGAGGCCAACTGCCTTTCCCCAGGTGCGGTGCGAAAGTGACGGAGGCAGTTCACGCGCGGCCTTTCTAACTCCAAATTCAGGGCTCTGCCTCCCTCAACAACTCCCCCCACTGAGCAGCTGGTCCCCTCTGCACAGGCTGGGTCTTCAGAAATCACGTAAATGTCCGCTGCTGCGGGGTGAGCGCTCCACCAGGCGGGAGACCGAGCCCTCTGGCTGGGTCAGAAGCAAGCCTGCCGCTCGCTCACCCCTATCTGACTCTGCTGCTACAAATGATTCCAAACACATTTCCTGTAGGGTCTGGTGCATTTCCCAGGTCCCTCGGGTGTGTGTTGGAGTGTATGTCTGTGCACCAAGGCCCAGGGTCCGTCCCCACGCGGCAAGGAGCACTCTGGGGAGCTCACTGCTTAGTTGAGAGCAGTGTCGCAACTGGACATGATTGGCGTATTGGGCTGGGTCATTCTTTGTTGGGAAGGGAGGGTCCTGTGTATTACAGGTTGTCTAGCAGCGTCTCTGATTTCTACCCACTAGATGACAGTAGGACCTCTCTTCCCCCACCAGCTGTGATGACCAAAAATCTCTCCAGACATTGCCAAATCCGGGAGCAAAATCGTCCCCATCTGAGAAAGACCGGAGTCGAGAGCCTGCAGCTCTTCACCCGGGAGCCCCTCAGCCTTGGTTGCTGCCCTAATCTGTGCATCTTCTACAAAGCACGCACACGAGTCTTACCGGCTCAGTTTTCTTTTCCAGCTGCTTCCGCAGGCTGAGCTCCCAGCATCCCTCTCCCAGGCGTGTGTGCATGGAGCTGACTGCGGCCAGCGGCCGGGCTGGGGAGGACAAGGCTTCAGGCCGCCAGCAGATGGCGCAGAAATGCTTCTCAGGCCTCTGCGGACGCTGGGTGCTCCACGTGTCCTGGTGGACTCTGAGAGCCAGTTGACATTGGGGCTGAGGGGCCTTTAGCGCCCTGGTTCTCAATCAGGCGTGACTTTGCTCCCCCCCAGGGGACATTTGGCAATGTCTGGAGACACTGTTGGTTGTGACAATGGGGGGAGTGGGTGCTATTAGCATCTAGTGGGTAGAGCCCAGGGATGGTACTGCACAGGTGCAATGCACAGGACAGCCCCGCCACAAAGAACGATCCGGCCCACAAAGTCAATGGTGCCAGGGTCGAGAAACCCTAGTTTATAGATGGGTAAACTGAGGCCACAGAGAGGTAGCTTAACTCCATGGTGGCTTTCCACCATGCTCACATGATACGATAAGATGGGATGAAAACTCTGTGATGAGGCTTTGCCGGGACACATGCTTGAGGGCACAGGGTCTGATTTCTTTGTATCTGTCCCCTGCATCCAGCAGGAGTGCTCAGGAAAAATCGCCTGAACTGGATCGCATCAGCCCTTCCATGTCTGAAGGTGGGTAACAGCTATAGGTGCACTTCGACCTCACCTTCTGACCAGCTGTAATGGCTACCTGGAGCGCTGGGTTGAGAAGCCCAGGGCTCAGTAGGCAAGAGTCCTAGGATCGACTAGTAATGTCTGCTGTGGGTGCAGAACTAGATGATGGGAACTCGGCCTTTTTGCTGATCCTGGAATAGACAATCGGAATACTGGGAGGAAAAGATGTGATTAGAATGGATTTTTCTTATAAATCATAAATCCTCTGAACTGATGCTCTATAAATAGATAAACACCAAGATGCATGTAGAGGACCATAGACAACAAAGGAAAATGTATCAGAAGAACAGAAGAACAGCGGGTATGGAGGAGTGGTGTGGTTTCACCTCCTGGTGCAGTTTATTACATAGTTACAGGGTGGGGAACACTTTGCTCCCAGAATTACTCTGCCCAGCACTCTGAGCACCTCTCCACTTCTGCCCGGGCTGGTTTGTGCAGATGCAGTGCCTCCGTGGGCGCCCCCTCCTGGCTCACCCCTCCATCTGTGGCATATTTCAAGCCAGGCACTCCAAGATATTCTGACTTCAATCTCCACCTCTCCTGGGCTTGGCCAAGGCCCGCCCCAGCCTAGCTTCAGGTTGCCCGTCCATGAAACGGGAGTAATGGCACTCCCTTGCAGCGCTGTTGGGCGTATTTCCTGAGATGAAGGATGAGGTTTTGTAAATTCTGAAGAGCTGAGCGCCTGCCAGGACTCATTTATGGACTGAAAATTAGGTGATGTCATCATTTGTGCCTGTGAAGAGCATACTTTCGAGGGTTTTGCTGTTTCTCTTTTCCTTTCCCTCGTCCCTCAAGGCCCTGAGGCTGATGGACCTCTGGAACATTTAGCCTCAGCCCCATGCTGCCCTCATTTGATTGTGTCTGTTACATTTTTACACGATAAAGACGGCCTTGGGTGGACTAACTTTGCCAGGCAACAACATTGCAAGAATGCCGCCAGGGGTTTGCAGGGTTTTCCCGTCTTTACTCCTTAGTCCGATCCACGCCCTTGCCTCTCCCTGTGGGAGCATCTGTGGGTCTGACTCACTGAGCTGGCAGAGGCTTCCTTCTCGGCTCTCCATGGGCCCACCCAAAATGAGGAGCCACTGACCTATTCCAACTCTTTGGGGAAACTGAGGCCCAGCAAGGTAAGGTTAGAACACACTTGGGTGTTTGACAGTGTTCATTTCCTCTGCTCTCTCTGTCCAGGAGTGATGGGCCCATGTCACTGTCATTTGCTGGGAAGGCGCTGAGACAACAGAATTGGGGGAAAGCGGAGGCAGGAGGTGAAAAGGAGGATTGAAGGTCATCCAAGAGACCCAGAGAATGAACCACCGCCCAGGGAGTGGGCGCAGAGCTCAGGAAACCGTCAGAGACAGCACCCAGGTGCCCCCTGGAAGGAGGCATCCGGACAGAGGCCTCGGAAGCCAGCCAGCGTCTCTGGCTCCGGCCTGGGCTTCCGGTGGTGTGGTCATCAGCGGCTACACAACAGGGCCTGAGTCTCAGCTCTGCTTCCAAATGGCTGGGGACAGTTTCAATCACTCACCCGTCTGAGCCCCAGAGTCCTCAGTGGTGAGTGGGGACGCCTACCCTGTAGTGCTGGTGTTCGGGGTAGATTACATCACGTAATGACCTGCTGGCACAGTGGTCGCACAGTACACAGTGTAGGTGCACAGTGAAGGTTACTCTGCTTGCGTCACATCCATAAGTTGCATCAAAGCAGAAGAGAACCTAGAACAAGGGAGATGGAAGTCTCCGTCCTCTGCCTGTTTCCGACCTCTCCTGGAGCAGAAGGTCCCATCAGGGGTGCCCCCTCCTGCGGGCACAGACGATGGGAGCCTGGCCGGAGAGTACAGACAGGGGTGATGAGACTGTGTCCTGAAGCCTGCCTACAGAGAAAGTGGCCTTTACTTTAGACAAGAGACGATAAAGGCATGAGCTGAGGTGCATCGTGGGACGTTTGAAGGCCCGTCAGCCATGCATTCACCCAGTGCTCGATGCATCTGTGCCAGCAATAACGCAGGGCTCTGGGGATGCAACGCCAGGCACAGCCTTGCTCCCAAGGAGCTTGCAGGCTTTGTAGCCAGTGTTTGGGGAGGAGTGGGCTCTGCTGCTCCAGTGTCCAATGCCCTCTTGTTTCACATAAGATGATATCCAGAGACCCTTACAATGACCCAGAAGGCATCAAATGACTGTGCCTCTACTTACTTTCCTGCTTCACCCCCTACCTCCTTCCCCTCACTTATACCGCTCCAGCCTCCCTACTCTGCTTTCTGTTCCTCCAGCATGCTAAGTGTGGTCATACCTCAGGGCCTTTGCACATCCCATTCCTCCTGCCAGGGGAACTCTTCCAAGGTGGATCCTTCTTGTCAGGTAGGTATCTGCTCAAATGCAACTCCTCAGGGAGGTCTGTGCTGATGCCCTATGGAAAGAGTGTTCCCCCTTGCCCCCTGCCCATAGTCACTCCAAATCTCATCATCCCATTTAGTCCCTTCACAGCAAAGATCTCCACCTAAATCATTGTGCCCATGTCTCTGTTTGCTGTCTGTCTTGCCCCACTAGAATGTAACCTTCACAACAGCAGACACCCGCCTGCACAGGGGTCTCAGGGTCTCTGAAGCAGAGCACGGGGGATGAGCCATTGGGGGCAGGAAGATAATATGAGAACTTTGTGTAGCTTTTATTGTTTTAATAAAAAGGAAAGAAATTAAGCTCTACTAGTGTGTAATAAATGGGTTAATGCTGGCTCACTTAGTCACATGTCACTCAGGCAGACGTCATGTGCAGAATCTGAGCCGTGTTGATGGGGGCATCCCAATGGCATGGGGACAGTGTCGTCCGCAGTCATTGTTCAACTTCTGACTATTCGCTCGCATTGCAGCTTCTGGGTGCCCAGTTAAGTGAATTTACAGAATATACAGAAAATATTACCCAGGGGTTAACTAAACAAACCCTTCTAGAATGGATAACCCATTTCAAGAGAGTCCTACAAAGAAGTTGTGATTGTGGGTAATAAAACTAATTATGCAAAGAGAACTGTGCAACAGAAAATGGCAGAACCGACATGTCTCGCACTGAAGGCTGCTGCATACGGTTGTGCAGGTTGTGAGCTGCACGAGGGCACTCAGGCGGAGGGAAAGTGGGGGCTGAAATCTTGCCAACACCCCACTGGCCAGCCCTTCCTCCCACACGTGGAGCTGCGTCCACCTGAACAGAATGCCTTTTCCCTGTCTGCACAAGGCTGCCGTGGGCTGCCTGTGGCCGTCCCCTACTCCTAGTGCTGGCCTCCCGTCAGCCCCATCAAAGGGGCTCTGATGGTCAAGCCACGTCTCCCCAGGAATCAGCCAAAATGCTCGAGAGACCTTGACACTCCTGATGCTGACTACTCCAGGCCTTGCCTCGGAGACCCTGCTCGTTTCTCTTCAGCAGCCAGCCTCTCCTTTCTTGCCAGCAGAACCCTGAGTTTATAGGAATAGCCATGCGCCCGGAAAAAAAGCCACCTTTCCCAGCCTCCCTTGCTGCTAAGTATGATCATTGAACAGAAATCTGGCTAAAGAGAAAAAATGGGACACCTTCCCAGGATTTTTGGAAAAGTTTATTTTCTGACATAGGCAATACCCCTCTTCCTTTTGGCTTTCTCCTTCTTCCTTTCTGGAATGCAGATGTGATGACTAGTGGTGTGGCAGCTGCCTTGTGGTCTTGAGAGAAGGGGTAAGACAGTGGTAAAGACTCATCCTGACATCTTTGAGCTGCCGAAACAATGCCGGGAACTGTCATCTTCCTGTCTTATGAGAAAAGCAACCGTCTAATGCGTTTACGCTATTGCTCAGTCAGATTTTGTGTTACTTGCAGCTGAACACAATTCTAGCAGGTTCACTCCTTCTTGGTGAATGCTGTTTCTAGAAACATTAGCGCTGACGGTGTGGAATCATCACAATGAGCCAGCTGTTTAAGAACTAAGAGTAACCTCTGTAAATTTCTTCAGCGATGTCTAAAATCATGTATTATTCCTACTCAGCCATAAAAAAGACAAAATCGTACCATGTGTGACAACATGGATGGACCTTGAGGTTATTATGCTAATGGAAATGTCAGACCGAGAAAGACAAATACTGTGTGCTGTCACTCATGTGGAAGATAAGCACATAGATACGGAGAACAGATGGGTGGTTATTGGAATAGAAGGGGAGTGGGGGGAGGGCAAAAGGGGCACAGGGGCACGTTTATATGGCGATAGATGGAAACTAGACTTTCGTTGGTGAACGCGGTGCGGTCTATACAGAAGCCGAAGCATAGCAATGTACCTGAAATTCGCATAATATTATAAACCAGCGTGACCTCAATAAAATTTTTAAAACCAAAAAATAAAAAATAAATCATGTATTATTCAGTCTGGTACATTACAAAATGGTCATCTAAATAGCACATTTTAGAAATCTTTTAAGATATTTTTGATTGAAGTGTAATTACACGTAGAGAAACAAGCGCCTATCATAGTGCACAGCTCATTAATTACTCACAAACTGAACCTGTCCAAACGGCCAGGACCCAGATCAAGAAAGAGAATGTGACCAGTTTCCTGGGAGAACCCTCCTTTGAGATTTCTCTCTTGATAGTGAAGACCAGAAGCCACACACTGTTGACCACAGCAAAAATGACTGAAGTGGTACGTAGCAAATAATATGGCAACAAACTCGGTTGAACTCATTTGTCAGCAAATACTGTTGAACAAACCAGAGGAAACATCGCGAAGACCCACAGCAGGGTTTTCAACAGAACAAATTCCTCACGTGGGTGGTTGGCTGTGTAGCGTGATGACGGCGCTGAGTCTAATGTGTCTCAAATCAGGATGCTTGCTAGATTCCTAGATTCTGTTTCAGCAATGAAGTAGACCTAAAAACTATTCTTTTTTGGTGAAACGCTAAAGGAAAGATATACTAGAGATTATATATTTTTCAACACTACGTTGTTTCTTAAGTCAAAACAATATTTTAGAGGAAAAGAGTGTAGGCACAGATGTGATATTTGTTTACATTAGAATATGCAAAGGCTTCTGGGTATGTTTACGGAAGTTGCACCACCCATGAAACTCTCTCCTTATAACATCTGTGAGCAAGCTATAAGATATGATCAATATGTTTAACGTTATAAAAAGACTTTACCATTCTTTATAACAAGAGGGAGAGGCGTTTTGAAAGTCTCGATTTGAAAGATATGTCAACATGAGTTTTATTTTTATGAATTAATTTTTTCTTTCTTCTTCTCCCCAAAGCCCCGCAGTACATGGTTGTATATTCTAGTTGCAGGTCCTTCTGGCTCCGCTATGTGGGGCGTCACCTCAGCATGGCCTGATGAGGGGTGCCATGTCCACACCCAGGAGCCGAACCGGTGAAACCCTGGGCCACCGATGCGGAGCACGCAAACTTAACCACTTGGCCATGGGGCCAGCCCTAATATAATGAGTTTTATAAAAAGAATATCTCATATCGAAACTTTACAAGATGGGAATTATGTTGAAAGCTTTGATACCACACAGAAATTGTTTGCTTATCTTGTCCAAAGTACTTGAAAGTGTGATTCTTAAAGATGAGTTGCAAACTTTTTTCCTTTTGCATAAGACATGTTTCCAGTTGGTTATTTTGTTTTTTTTCAATAAGAAGTGGATCTCACTTCCAAGTGGATTTATTTCCAAAAATAATCTGTCTCTTTGACACGATAGAGGTTTTAATTATGAGTGAGACAGTAACAGTTTTCAAAAGACAAACAAGCAAAAGCCAGCCTCACGCTTTGAAAAATCTTTTGACAACAGAAGTATGGAAACATTCCTATTGTTGTGTAATGTTGTTGTTGAAAGCCACATAAATGTGTCAGCTACAAAGATTCTCGTATCTGTAAACTTGAAAACACTTGGCAACAGAACTTTTAAATCTGTTTAAAATTTCTTTCAAACAAACAGTCTCAGAGATCCTGAACCTGGGACACACTGTTACGTCTGCTTCCCCCTCCCTGGGAAGAGATGCTCTGTTGACCCTGGGCAATTGAATACATGCAGAAATGATGTGTGTACTTCTGAGGGCAGATTTTATGAACCACGTGCATATGCTCTCTCTTCCCACCGCCACTACCACCAGCCACATGTGGGAAGGAGTTTGGGTGCCAGAGTGAAAGTGATGTGGAGCAGATCAGCAGCCAGCCCGTGACTGACACGTAGCGAGGAGGCTGGCATACGTGGCAGGGGATGGGTTGGGATCCAGGGCAGAAATGGCAGAAAAGTGAGAGATGAGGCTAGAAGCACAGCCTGGGACCACATTTCAAAGGGTTGTGAATCTGACTGGGAAGTGGAATGTGATTGGAGGCCCTGAGGAATCAGGGGAGGGCTGTGGGTCCGAGGAGACCAGCTCAGAGCTCTCACTCAGAGATGGTTAGCGCACCGCCCCAGCAACGCGGTGCAGAAATGAAGCGCGTCTCTAGTGAGTTTGTGGCGGTGGGCGGGGGGATGGCTTGGGACCGTGAGACTGGCAGAAGTGGAACTCTGTGAGCTCCGGCCACAGTTTCTCTGTAGCAGGAGAAATATGGTTTTGACCCCCTCTTCGGGGGTATTGGACCATCACGCATATGATAAGGACCATAATATTAGCTAACATTCTTGAGCACTGTCACTGAAGAGAGGTACCATTAAAATCCTCATTTTTGTCCACGTTCATGGTCTCAGTTAAGCACCTGTGGTGTAGATTGCAGACACAGCCCCAGATTCTCTCCTCTCCCTGCATGCACGCCATTTGTCCATAAAATGGTGGTGCCTTCCACTCTGATTCCAGTTGGCCACCAGACTGACGTTGGCCAACAAGTTGAGGTGGCAGTTATGGTGTGCTTGTTCTCAGCCACGCCTCTCGGGTTTCCACTTGAGTTCTTTCGCCTCTGTTGTCACCAGGAGAAGATACCCAGGCTAGCCTATGGGAGAATGAGAGTCACGTGGAGCAGAGCTGAGTCACTTGGGCATCCTGAGGGGAGCCAGCTTTGATGAGGTGGCAGTCAGCCAACTTCTAGACATGTGAGCGAGCCCAGAAAAGATTGACAGCATCATCCAGTCACCTAGCTGACCCCATATGTGTGACTGTAAATGCTTATGTAAACTGCAGTTTTATGGTTGTTTGTTACACAGCATTATGTGGCAATTGGTAACCAATACAAGCATCACAGCAATTCCCTAATAAAGTCGAGACTTGAGCTGAGAGTGGCAATCAGGTCTCTTTGATTTTGCGACGCTTTGGCTCCACAATGTTGCCCATTGATGTGGGTTCTCCCTTGGGAGGCAAATCCCCAGGAAACAGGCACTGACGAATTCCTTTGATGTCAGAACCCTCTTTTCTCTCATATCCCCTTCTCACTTTGCCCTCCACCTTACCTGTCAGAGGCTATGCGACTACATGCTTCACCATCTGTGCGTGAATTGAATCACGGATGCACAGCGACCAATCACGAACAGACTTTCAAAGAAGACTCCTGATCGTGCACCCATCATGATCGCCTCTGTTATTGACGGTGCTACAGTGGGCCCCAATCTGATGTCACTAGTGTCCCTCTGAGAAGGATAAATTTGGACACAACAACAGACAGGCACAGAGGGAAGACGATGTGAAGAGATACAGGGAGAGTGCCATGTGACGGCAGAGGCAGACACTGGACTGATGTAGCTTCGAACCGAAGGGCACCAAGGGTTCCTGGCCACCACCAGGAGCTGGGACGAGGCAGGAAGGGATGCTACCCAGAGCTTCAGAGGGAGCAGGGTCCTGCTGACACCTTGATCTCAGACTTCCGGCCTCCAGAACTGTGAGAGAATCCATTTCTGTTGGCTAAGCTCCCAGTTGGTGGTTCTCTGTGACGGTGGCCCTAGCAAATTAACACACCAGGTGCTGTGCGCTCCCAGGGCTGGGAGCGCTGAGTCTGTGGGGCAGATGAGGGTGGGGTGGGGTGGAGGGTTTATAGGAGAGTGACACTGGATCTGGATCTTGAGAGCAAGGAGGATGCTGACAGATGGGGAAGGCAGCCCTGTCGGGTGAGTATTGCAAGAGCTGGTGGCAGGTGCCGGGGGCCCGCCAGCACAGAAGCACAGCCGTCCAGTCGGCTTGGGGGGTGTGGTCGCTCCACAGTGTCGGTGTCAGGACCTGGTGATGGGGGAGAGGGAGGGTGCAGGGGGACTGCCAGGATCTGGGCTGAGGGCTGGTGGGCAGGGGTGGCATCGCCGGGGATCATGAACACAGGCAGAGGAGTGTAGCAAGGACTGGGGACAGAGGAGGCCACTTGGGACCTGGGAGCTTTTGGTGAGATGTCCAGGAGGAAGAAGGACAAAAAGAACTGGATAGAACAGCACTTCCGACGCTGGCTTCTTCTCACCCTTCAGCACTCAGATCAGACAGCTCATCAAAGAAGCTTTTCCACTCGGCCCCCCGCCCCATCCAGGGTAGAACCTCCAAGTAACTCTCTGATCCCTTCTCCTGTCCATTCTCATAGCATTTACATCATCTTGCTCATTCATTTGCTTGCTTATAGTCTGTCTCCCCACTAGTCCGTAGGTCCCATGTTGTTTTCTGCCCAATTTCAACTGCCCAGAATAGTGTCTGCACGTGCTTAGGGCTTGATCAAGATTTGCTGAATGAAGAATGAGTGAATGAATGAAGAAGCCCAGAAGGTCTGCTGTCACTGGCTGAGTTCTCTAGAAGCAGATGCTGAGATGGAGTTTGAGGGTACAAGATGCTTGGGAGGGATCGACATCTGTGAACGGAAGTGGAAGGAAGTAGGACAGGGCAGACGGGAGAGTGGAACTGCAAAGCCAGGCCGACAAGGCTTTGGCCGACTCCTGAGCTCAGGAGGGAAAAGTGTTCAATAGAGCTGCCCCCTCTTGGGCTGAAATGCTGGGCCTTATCATCCGCATCTTGCTCAGTCATTGGATGCAGCCTGCCTGGGGAAGGGCAGACCCTGAAAGAGCCGACAGCTGGGCATTGTCTGCTGCTCACACTGCGGGTGGCTGAAGGCAGCACGTGCCTATGTCCACCAGACCCGGACTGGACACAGAGGCTCTCAGGGTCATGGGCACTGGTGGTGGTGTTGAAATGAGGGCAGGGAGAAAATGATGAGCACCCAACAGCCTGTGATCCGAGCCATGGGAAATGTGCAGGTCAGGCACAGTGGGGAGGAGAAAGGGGCGGCCTCTTCTAACTGGGAGAAATCTGGGGGGCTCTCCAGAGGTGGCGCAATTTGACTTGAAGGGTTTATTTGTGCACAGCTATCAGGAGCTGGCTCAGAGGGCATCTCCAGGAAGAAGGGCAGGCCTGGAGTGGGGAGCCTCTGCATGCTTGTGGAAGGGGTGTACAGAGTTTAGCTGCAGTGTGGACATGTGAAGGGTCAGCAGGAATGCTACCAGAAGTGTGGGTGGAGGCCCACACGTCGGGGGTATGAACTGAGGAAAGCTCTGCTGAGAGGACGAGTACTTATCCAGCAACAGAAGACAGCTGTGCTCTCTTTTTAGATGCAGCACCTCAGCAGGGAAGCAGACTCAGGTAGGGGATGCTTCGGAAACTGTAACAGGCCAGGCAGGCAGGTGTGCAGGTGGGAGGCTGGCCCCCCGCAGGAAGGGACATCATGCAGACACTCCAGAATCAAAGTTCTGATGAAAGAGAAGTTGAAGGGAACGTCGGCATAGGACATCTCTTTAGGAACTGCTGGGACAGGAAGAAAAGAAACAGGATCACAAGCGGCCCAAAAGGTGGCCGGAAAATCTGTTTTCTGCCACAACTCCCCCAGAGGCAGAGTGGAGCTTTCATCTTCCAAAGAATCTCTACGGTTGTCACTGTCACCCTCTAGGGCGGGCATGGGAGCTGCTGACACGTTTTATCCTTTCCATTAGAGACACAGTGGCAAGAAAGGCCATCAGGGTGGCACACGCCAACCTGGAGATCAAGTGCTCAACGCCTCCTGTCCCCCTGGGCCTGCGTGTTCTGCTGACAGTGGGGCTCATGCCAAGTGGCATCTCAGGTCCCAGAGGGGCTTCCACTGGCCCAGACCCCCTGGTGACCCTGGCCTGCTTCTCTCCTCCCTCTTATCTCCTCCAAGGCCCAAGCCTGAAGCGAGAAAGATTCTCAAGACTTTGGGGACCCTGAATTGTCACCTCAATCCCTTTGCTAGACTCGAGCAAAGAGTTCAGTTTAGGAATTATGTGCCTGTATTGTTTTCCTCTTATTAAATTTCCAGGTTTGAGGACTTAATTATCTGGATCAACAGACTGGAGGCATAGCAGACGGAGTGACGATTTGTAGACATTTCTCTCACTGGAATCCAGATTGAGCAGGTGGAGCCATTGCACTTTCCCTGGGGAGACCTGCATTGGCGGCAGCCCAGGGGAGGTGCTCTTTAGCCCTGGATTCCCCATGCCTACCACAATGCCAGGCACAGAGAAATGGTCAGGAACCACCTGTAAGTGGGTGAATAAATGAATGAATGAATGGTTGCGGAGGGCAGGCCAAGGGAGGGAATTCCAAATTGGGCAACCAGAGCCCCACTTTGTATCCCCTGTCCCACTCTAGGAAACTTCTACTATTTCTCCCACTGTCTGTCAAAGCCTACTTGGCTCCCTTCAGAACATTTAGCCCCACCCGAGGATGCATGACTGAGAACGGGTCAAAACTGAGGGCCCTGAAAATTGAGGGCCCTCAATTTTTAGTATTTAAGTTTTAAGAGGAGGAAAGGGACTATAACGGCAATTTTTCTGTCAGCCACATGGAAATTGTAATCATACAATTATTAGAAAAGAATTTGTTTAGTGTCTGCAATACCTCTACTGCCATCACCATCACATCACCTCCCCACCACTACCGCCATCACCACCACCACTGCCGTCACCACCACCACTGCCATCACCACCACCACCATCACCACCACCACTGCCATCACCACCACCACTGCCATCACCACCACCACCATCACCACCACCACCGCCATCACCACCACCATCACCATCACCACCACCACTGCCACCACCTCCACCACCACCATCACCACCACCACTGCCATCACCACCACCACTGCCATCACCATCATATTAACCACCACCCCACCATCACCATCACCCCACCATCAACACCACTATCCCCACCGCCACCAACACCACCACTGCCACTAACACCACCACCACCACCACCACCACTGCCCTCACCACCACCACCACCACACCATCACCATCATATTAACCACCACCCCACCATCACCATCACCCCTACCACCAACACCACCATCACTACTATCACTACCACCTCAGTACAAGCTACTTGAGGGCCAGGACTCTGCTGTTCCTGTGACCTCTTGTTTTCCTAATGTCGGGTCTGGAGTAAATGCTTGATCATACTTGTTGAGTGAAAATGAGCAAATGAGGAAGAGAAGAACGAAGGAAGAGACGGAGAGAAGGAGGGAGGAAGAAAAGAAGGAAGTGGGGAGGGAGGCACAAACAGGGGATAGGTGAGGTCTCTTGGGCTCAGTGGGGAGACAGAGTGGGAAATCAAGAACTTTTCTACACTGAGAGGACAATGACGAGAACAAGCCCCAGGGCCATGGACCCAGTGCAGGGAGCACAGCGTTGGGAGATATCAGTTCTGTTTGGGGAGTTCAGAAAAGGCCTCCCAGAGGAAGCGATAGCTCACCTGAACTTTGAAGATGAAGAAGAATTTCCCAGGTGGACAAGAAGCAGGGTTTGCAAGCCCAAGGCCCAGAGTGTTAAAGAAAAGAGGGTTTCTAGAGGGGGAGAAAGCTAAGGATTTGGGCCCTTCCGGAGTATAAAAATGGGAGAAAAGGGGGCTGGCCCCGTGGCCGAGTGGTTAAGTTCCCGCGCTCCGCTGCAGGCGGCCCAGTGTTTTGTTGGTTCGAATCCTGGGCGCGGACGTGGCACTGCTCATCAGACCACGCTGAGGCAGCGTCCCACATACCACAGCTAGAAGAACCCACAACGAAGAATATACAACTATGTACCGGGGGGCTTTGGGGAGAAAAAGGAAATAATAAAAATCTTTAAAAAAAAAAAATGGGAGAAAAGGCAGAATTTGTTGGTGGATTGAGGGCAGGGGGAGTGCTAGGTGTTGACATTATAACAACAACATTTCTTAACTGTTGCTATTTTGAAAACTTGGATTTTCTTTCAAGGGGATTTTGATGAGGCAAATAAGATTTATTCATTCGATTGTTTATCCATTAATTTATTCAACAGTTATTTACTGAGTGCCTGTTACGTGCAAGGTGCAAGGGAGACAGCAACGAATAAAACCACAGAAATCTGTTTACGTGATCTCATTGATCCTTATAATAACCCTAGGAGGTTGTGACTGTATATCCATTTTGTTATTATTGATAAAAATAGCTTCTAAGCCCTAAACTCACTATTTCCGTCGTTATTCTTCATGACAGCTCTGTGTGGGGAGCATGAAGTCCATTTTCAGAGGAAACTGAGGCTTGGAGAGGTGAGCTCTCCTGTCCAGACACATCAGCTAGTAAGCGCTGTGGCCAGAATTTGAAGCCAGGCTGGGCTGACATCAGAACAGGCTGGGCTGACCTTTCCCTTTCAAAGTGCTGTCTGCAATGGATAGATGGCGCTGTGGTGCTGGAACTGCTGGCGTCAGCCATCAGGTGGGTGGGTCATGAACATCAGGATATTTGACTCTTAATTTGGTGGACTTGCTGCGGACAATGCTTTCTGTCTCCTTCTTTTCTCTCGTGCTTAAATGCAATGACAGTGTTATCTCTTGCCTCTATTTCTCTGTTTCCCCCAAGAACACCACGGGTTCCCAGGGCGTTTGCTGAGCACAGCTGCCCTTCGGCTTTTCCTAGCCTGGGGCCACTGAGCCTTACAACCCACTTGTGGGGTTTCATTCCCACACAACCCAATGCTGCCTTTCAGCCTGAGCTCTCTCTAGGAGACTTGGGGTGCCACCCGCTGAAAGGCCTCCTGGATAATTACGGATCCCCCAGGCATCTGGATAGACAATGCTCACCTGCCTCCTGCCTGATGTCTTGCCAGCATCGGAGAGGACCAAGGGTCCGGCTGGCAGCATCAAAGATCTGTTCTTCATCCAAAGCTGAGCAGGCTCCGCTCTGGAATCGAGCCCACGAGCCCAGCCTGCTGGGCATTCTTCTTAAACCTGGGAAATCACTTATCTCCAGGGGGAAAAAGCAAAGCTTCCAGTACTGCGGGGGCGGGGAATATCAATCCAAAATATGTAGAAAAAGGAAACAACTTAACACCCAGGGAGGTGGGCACCCAACATGGGACAATGGTGATTGGCGTCTCTCTGACTCCAGTGTCAGCTGCACAAGGATGGGGCCTTTGTCAGCCTTGTCCGCTGCTGTGTCCCAGGGCCCAGTACACAGTAGGCACCAAATACATGTTTGTGAATGAAGGAAGTGAGTGAAGCCTAGAGAAGGATTTAACCAGAAAGCCGGGTGGTGCGTTCCTGCATGGAAGCCCCATGAAAGCTGCCTGTTCTCTGAGGAGATGGAGGGTGAGTGAGGAGATGTGGGCCTCCTTACTCTGAAGTTCTCTGATGGGCTTCCCGTGATGAGAGCTGCTGCCTGGGGTCCCAAGTTGTATTAGACGTTGTCCCTATGCTTTGATGTCACGGCAAAATGAGGGAATGAACATCACACACGCGCACACTCACATTTGCACGGAGACCTGTGGAAGGATGTACAGTCAAGCGTCGTTCCTCATCAAGCCCTTGGCTCCAGGACCCAGAGAAGGCTGAGTTACTTCCCAAAGGGCAACTTGATTGACATTTATGGTCAGCCGACTGGCTGCCCTGCTCTCAATGCCGTGTCCTCCCCCACAGTGTCCTCTTGTATTAATTGAACGTGTGTGTGTAACAACTGAGGTGACACACATAATTTCATCCTTCCTGTCCTTATGGAACCCACCCCTCCCCGGGGGCCTGCAGGAGCTGCTGTTTTATCACCTGTCCCGCCCTGACCAGTTGTCAGAGGGGTTTGGCCCAGGGCAGGACCCCTGAAGCAGGCAGGGACATCCGGGCCCTGGGATTAGGGACTCGGATGAGGGGGAGCCAAGGCAGTATGTCTGGGTGACAGAAAAGAAGATATAAACCTTGGAAGACATCAAAGTGATAGTTCCAGCAAGGTGTGTCAACTTAGCTGGGAAGGCGGCATGAGTGATGATGGAGCAGAGACCCACAGGACAGAGAAGAGCAAGGACAGCAGCCCGGGCCAGAGTGAGAACATGGAAGGGGGCAGTCTTTGTGGCGAGGGAAGAGCTGCGGGCACGTGCTAGGGGACCAGAGCATTCCTCGAGGTCCTCATTCGTTGTTTCTTCCCCCTGCCTACCTCTTATCCACCTGCTCACCCCGACCCCAATGGACTGGACGCCATCCCCTGTGTCCAGTGGCCACTGAAGCCCTGACTGAAATGGTGATGGACTTAAAGCTCCACCGCCTGCCTTAAGGTCTCCAGCCACAGCTGCCACCACCTCAGAAGCCCCTCAGCCCCGCACTTCCCGCGACCCCTCTAGATACCTACATTGGCCCAGATCAATGCCCTGGGATCAGACTCACCGGCTCAGACAACCTCTGGGTCCACCTGCAGGCCCCTCCCTGGCCATCCACATGGACCCAAATCGTATCTCACCCAAGCCCCAGCTCCAAGGTTAGAGTCCGTGCCCAAATCAAGGCTTTAGAGCCACCTCCAAGGACCCCCCAGATCCCCCCTCACCCTGCATCGAGTTCTGAACATCGTTCTCCCGCCTCTGCCAGCTGTAACTGACAGCTGAGTCACAGCGGCCAGGGGCCAGCCAAGAGAGGTGGCTCTGGCATCCAGCTCTGCCCACATGCCCCCGGCACCTGCCTCCTGCCCACCTCGGCATGCCCCAGGCTGCCAGACCGTGCCAGGTCAGACACAGCCGTGGCTGGGAGGTGGGGTAGCTGTGGCGAGGCCATGTGGACATACCTGTGGAAATACTCTGCCTTCCGCGGCTCCATCTCCCTTACCAGTGTCATCATAAAGTAATAATTGAAATTATATATAATAATGATAATCATCATCATAAAACAAGAAGATCAGCTCCCATGGAGGGCGTCCATGGACCAGACTCAGTCCAAGGGCTTTGCCTTTCAACAGTGGGAGGTAGGTCTGACTCTGCCCATTTCGCAGGTAAACAAGTGGAGGTATAGTTGGGATGAGATTGGAGGTGGCGCTGGGAGTCTGGCTCTTCTCAGACCTATGCCCCTTCTCAGGCTGTGAGTTCCCGAGGAGCCACCAGAACCACCTGGTTGGTCATCTGAGGAGGGAAATCACTTCTGGCTGTGTGATGTGACAGAGAGGGGCTGACGACGTCCCTGCTGGTCAGGTCACTCTGGCATTTGGAAATCTGACTGGAGGACATTGGCAATTGTGTAGTGTTTAGGTTCTAATCCTTATACCACGCAGATTTTGAGCTGAGCATGCAGTAAGTTGTTTTGTTTTTTTTTAACTCATCCCAAAGGGAAGCATATGCAAACTACTGGTGGGGCCCTTAGGGACCCCTGCAAACTTCCAGTCACGCCCGTGCCGAGGCGGATATGGTGTACGCCTCACCTCTGACGGTCACCAGTTTAACTGCTCCTCCCAGTGGACTTCTCGAGTATTTCCCCAATTTTATGGATGAGGAAATTAAGATCCTGAGGGATGAAGGAAGGAGGGGGGCTGTGTGGTTGGGACGTGGCAGATATGGAGCCTGGCCCCAGACTTTCTGACTCCAGATCGAATCCTCTGGTCCCCAAGCCTCTGTTTCCCTCTTCTATAGTCTTTCCCGCCTCCAAGGTCTTTGCTCCCTGCTTCAGATTCCCGGAGCTCTATACTTCTTTCCTTGCCCCCGTTAAAGGTATCTGATATCAGTCACTTACATCTTAGTATGAGGAAGTTTCAATCAATATATTCTCTCTCCGAAAGTAATTGCCCTTCATTTTGTCTTGGGTTGTAGAGACAGTCCCCTGCAAAACATCTGTCTGGTGTCAGGAAACAGGCAGCGCCAGCTCAGAATATACCCTTGCAAATAAAGGGGATCTGCTTACCAGCCCACACATAGTTTTCACCAGCCTGCTTTCTCTCACCCTGGAAGGAGTGCTGGAAATGTGGATGAATGAAGGGGACCTTCTCTTCCACATACCTGATGTGCCTTGTGCCTCATTCCCTATGCAGAGCGAGCCCCATGATGACGCTTCCGAAGATGTGTCACTCCTCAGGCCTGCCCCCGGAGCTTGCAGCTGGTCCGAGATTCCCTTTGGGGTTACAAGGACCATTCCTGGAGAAGGGATGGATGGCCTTGAGATTTCCCCATCACTCCTTCACCCACGTGGCTCAGCTTCCCCAGCCCGGAGATTGGCCCATAGACAGCATTCCGTTTTCCTGAATTTCTAAAAACTCAGAAATGTGCATTTATCCATCTTGAACTGCACCGTAGCACACAAAACATCCAGTAGTTCCCCAAATAGGGGCATCTTTTCCTGTGCTAACTAAATTATTTACAGACCTCGGCCTTCCGTAAAATTCTATTCTTGGGGCCAGCCTGGTGGAGCAGCGGTCAAGTGCACACATTCCGCTTTGGCGGCCCGGGGTTCACCCGTTCAGATCCCAGGTGTGGATATGGCACCGCTTGCAAATCCACACTGTGGTAGGCATCCCACGCATAAAGCGGAGGAAGATGGGTATGGATATTAGCTCAGGGCCAGTCTTCCTCAGAAAAAAGAGGAGGATTGGGAGCAGTTAGCTCAGGGCTAATCTTCCTCAAAAAAAAAATTCTATTCTTGCTGTCTATCCATTATTTATAGCACATATTTCATTTGATGAAAAAGAGTTGCCCCCCACTGGGCCTCCGGTGGTGTTAGGCACCCACCTCACTCTCTCTAGATGCCGGAGGATAAAAACGATGAGCAGTGCATGACACGGATGAGCAGAATCAGTGGCTCCTCATGCTCATTGTTACCATTATTATTGTTATTATGAATACTGCTATTATTACTAATTATTATTAATTTAGCACCTACACATCGAGTATTGCGCGTGATGGCATTGCTAACAACTTGGCGAAGTGGGCAAAGCAGGAGCTTCTGCAATCTCGTCGGACAGATGGAAACAGTGACGCATAGAGAAGCGAAGTGGCTTGGGCGAGGTGGCCCAGTGAAGGCAACGTTGATGTGGGACTAGAACCCAGCTCTCACTGACTTTGGGACACGTGCCCCACCTCAACATCATGACCTTGACTTGATTCAGTGTGCACTTCTGATGGTGCAGCTAACGGGGACCCACCCCATCCCAGTCTCAGCCTGTCCTGTCTGCCCTCCCTCCCTTCTCCTAGCCTGCTCGCCCCCTCCCTTTCTGCTTTCTCTGTCCCCAAGCCCAGTGTGATGGGAGAGTTTGACAAGAATGTGGGAGAGGGGTGTAGTCAGGTCAGGTGGAATCACTCTGCTTCTCCATCTTTCTCACCTCCTGTCCGGCTGAGCGTCTGCCACTTGAAAGGTTGCCCCTTGCTCCTGGTCCCAGTTTCCAGGCAGGCGGGAGAGGAAGATTGCATTCTGCAGGGGAACCCACTGAGGCTCAGGGAGGAGAAGTCAACAGAGATCAGCCACGTGCACGTGCTGAAATTCTACCTGGGCTTGCTCGGGGAGGCCCGGGCGAGGTAGGACTTCGCAAGGCCAACCCTCACCCGTGCACATCCCGTGGAGTCCTGTGGCTTTGTTAGAGCTGCGCTTTCTCCAGCTGCAGCTGAGCTGGGGCTGCTGAAATGAAGCAGAAGGGTCTCAGACTTGCCTTTAGAAAGACAGATACCGCCTACTCCAGGAAGACTTCCTTGCTCTCCTAGGTGGCTGAGAAGCATCTCCACTGGGAATTCCCAGCCTTTGTCACAGACCGGGCGTCTGTCACAGACCTCGCTCCAGTGTCCACGTCTCTCCTGCTCTGTGAGCTCACGAAGGAGGACTTTGGTTATTTCTCCCTGCTCACCACCTGGCTTGTTGCCTGGCACGTTATAGACATCCATTCTGTGTTTCAACCAGGCTCTGGCCCTCAGTGACAGAGAGGAGGCCGCCTTGGAAGAAAGCAGGAAAGAGGACTAGGACAGGGAAGGCGAGAGGGGTGGAGCTGAATGAACGGCCCAGGAATGGAGAGTTGAAGGTGTGCCGGCCTCCCGCCCCCCGCTGGGCCACATGGAACAGAGGAAGCATTGGGGCTAGCTGCAAACCATTTAGCGGCAAGGGCTTTGTGGGGGTCTATGGAGACAATCCCAGTCTTTCCTCAATTTCCCCCAAACTTTCTCCACGAACGGTATCTACATTGAATTTTTTTTCTTCTTTTATATCAAGATATTCTTAGGAGGATGTACCGCCACTTAATAACCATATGATTTTCAACGTATTATTCACTGTCTCAAACCTCAATTTCCTAATCCATGAGGTGGGAATTACAATAGTCCTTCCCTCATAGACTTGTAAGAATTAATTTTTTATGTGCGTTTGTATGTGTGTGTGTGTGTGCGTGTGTACACGCAGCTGGAATCAAATCTGTGCGCTTATTTGAAAGTGTAGTCAAACATTGAATTAGGAATTTTTTCTTCTTTGCAATTCACAATTGTCCTCCTGTAAAGACTTTTCTGGAACGTTCTGCTTTTATACCTTCTGTCGTTCTGTTGTTACACTAGACTCCAGCCCTGGCTAGAATGTCCCTAAGCACAGACTTGGGCCTGTGTTATTTTAAGTGGAACTGGTTCACAGCGTCACTTCCAAGAGATTGGCCCCCTCAGGCAGCCGCGGATCCAATGCAGCCCCCAGCCCCCATTGAACAGAAGGGTAGACTGAGAACCAGGGCAGTGGACGGCTTCCCCAGACATCTGCTGCATGGTGGGTCCGCTGTGTCTGGATCCCAGAACTCAGGCCCAGGCCCATGTGTTCCAGACCTTCCAGAGCTCAGGGGTGGGGGTAGTTTTGCAGGGTGTGGTGCGGGCTCCCAGCCTGCCCTGGGAAGTGGTGCAGGGGCCACGCAGACATCTGTGCCATGTGTCTGGTATTCCACAGCATTGCCACCCCACACCCTCACCTCTCCTGCCCCAGGGAAGAAGTCTGGGCTGGCTCATTCTACTCAAAGGCATTACAGAGATGAGGGCTGTGGCACCAGGCACCGGAATGAAGCGTGCCCCCTTGATTCCTGGGCAGTGTGCCCTCATCTTTCTCTCTGAGCTTTACTGAGTGCCAGACACTCAGGCGGGCCTATCAATCCAGGGCCCCGTCAATGGATGTATGGCTCCCATGGCGTGCCTAGCTCAGTGCTAGGTGCTGTTTGGGATGGGGAGAAAAAGCACGTTTTCCAGGGAGGGAGGGAACTGCCAGACATGCTGCTCTCTGGGTGTGGACCCCAGCAGGACAGACTGGTCAGGCTGACGCAGGATAAGGGGCGGTGGTGGTGGAGGCAGGCCCAGCAGGTCCTGGGCAGAAGCCTACCTGGTGTACAGAGGAGGCTTGTGGGGCTGGAGACCATAGTTGAAAACGAGGCTGCAGGACAAGGACAGAAAGAGAGCGAGAAGTCTGGGAGCAGCAAGACGTGCGGAAGGCCAAGAACACTGACCCTGGGAAAGAGGGGATGGAGAGACCCATCCAAGGAACGTGCGTGTGTACGCACACGTGTGTGCATGTGCGTGTGTGCGTGTGTGTGTGTGCGTGTGTGTGCGTGTGTGTGCGTCTGTGTGC
>NC_060286.1:35598204-35715033 GCF_021613505.1 Equus quagga | reverse complement strand
GCGTGTGTGTGTGCGCATGTGTGTGCGTGTGTGCATGTGCGTGTGTGTGTGCGCGTGTGCGTGCGTGTGAGTGTGTGTGGTGTGCGTGTGCGTGTGTGTGATTGTGTGTGCGTGTGTGTGTGTGCGTGCGTGTGCGTGTTGTGTGTGCGCGTGTGTGTGTGCGTGTGCGTGTGTGTGTCTGCGTGTGCGTGTGTGTGTGTGCGTGTGTGTGCATTTGTGTGTGGTGTGTGTGTCTTAGAGGAGAGGACCAGGGGTGGAGGTGACCAGTCAGAGAGACATCCTGCTCCTTCCCCAGGCCTGGCTGTAGGGGCTGGGGCCCCCATCTGGGTGGGGACAACAGAGGTCAGCGCTGGCTGTCCAAATATTGTGGCCACTGACATCACTTACGGTCTTCCAGAATTGTCAGCAGAATGAGGTATTAGGCACCAGAAGGCCTGATTTTTGGGTCCTGGGTCTGCTAAGTATCTGGCTCCAGGAACCTCAGTTTCCTCATAATAAAATGGGTGTCACAACACCTCACTTGCAAAGTTCATGTGAAAACTAAGTAATCTCTCAATAAACGTATCTACTAATAATGCGTATGACAGTGCTTTGTTCTGCAGAGAGAAGGATGAAGAAGAAAAACAAGACAAAGAGAATGAGATAAAGAAGCAGCTGAAAGCCAGTCCCCACCCATGTTTCAATGCATATTTTCCCACGTTTTCCAACTGCCTATTAAGGAATCTTTATGGTTATCACTGATGTGTAGGAACTCCCCATTGTTAAGAATATTAGCTCTCTATCGCGCACGCATCTTCCAATCTGTAATCGGTCCTTATTTGGTGTATGCTGTAGAGTTTTAATGTATCACAATATACCATCTTTTCTCGCACGGTTTCTGGCTTTTGTATGTGTCATGCTTCCGAAGTTCTTTCCCACTCTAACATTATGAAAAGATTTTACTCCAATACTTTAAAAACAATTTTTTTTTTTTGCTGAGGAAGATTGTCCCTAAGCTGACATCTGTACCAATTTTCCTCTGTTTTGTTTGTGGGATGCCTCCACAGCACGGCTTGATGAGCGACGTGCAGGTCCGCTCCAAGGATCTGAACCTGTGAACCCCAGGCTGCTGAAGCGGAGCGTGCGAACCCAACTACTACGCCACTGGGCTGGCCCCTAGATTTAATTTAATTTGATATTTATTTATTTATTTATTTTGAAGAAGACTAGCCCTGAGGTAACATCTGCTGCCATTCCTCCTCTTTTTGCTGAGGAAGACTGGCCCTGAGCTAACATCCATGCCCACCTTCCTCCACTTTATATGTGGGATGCCTACCACAGCATGGTGTGCCAAGCCGTGCCATGTCCGCACCCAGGATCCGAACCGGCGAAGCCTGGGCTGCTGAAGTGGAACGTGCAAACAGAACAGCTGCGCCACCAGGCTGGCCCTAATTTTATTTTTTAAATGATTTTTTTGTTTCCTAAGAGCATTTACAGAATCGTTCTCCTTTTTCCCACCGTTTTGCAGTCAAATGCTATGCCCCTAAGTTATGCATCCTGGTCTTTTTTTCCACGGTTTTGAAATGCCATCTTAGATGCAATGATTTTTGTTATTCGCTGCCTAAATTTTTTGAGACATATTTATATTTCTCTATTTTTTCTTTGCTTAGAATTTTGTATGAAAAGACTTTGAACATTGTGGACTGAAACCTCTTGGGGTAACCTAGGATCTTGTTGGAAATTGGTTTAAAAATGCTAGTTTTCTTTTAAAATCACTTATGGCACACCAATTGGAGCTTAATTTAATGAATAAAGTTAGGTTTTCGTTAACTCAATCTTTACCTTATTGCTCAAAGTTTCAGTTTAATTTGTTCGAATGTGATTTGGGCTGCACAGCGTTTCATACTCTTGGTCGTCGGCTCCCATGGCTACCTGTCATGAGCACCGACTGGGGATCCTGCGAAAAACAGTATCGTGGGGTCACCATGGGAACGGAAATGATGATCCGGGATGGTGGCTGGAATCCTTCTTTTCTCATTCTGTTATTAATGGACATCTGGGTTGTTTCCACTCTGGGGCTATCACAGAAAGCTGCCATGGACATTGTAGTATCTGCCTTTTGTGAACCCACAAGCACTCGTTTCTGTTGGGTCTATACCCTGGGGTCCAATTAGTGGGTCAAAGAGTAAGTACGGTGTAGCTTTAATGGATCCTGACAAGTAATTTTCCACAACGCACATGCCACTTTACACACCCACAGGCCGTGGAAGAGAGTTCCACTTGTTCCACACCCTGGAGTTGTCAGTCCTCTTAATTTTAGTCACACTGGTGGGTGTGGGGTGGTATCTCGCTGGGGTTTTATTATAGTCCTGATGACTGATGACATCGGCCGCATTTTCAGATGCTTATAGGCCATTTAGCTGTCGTCCTCTGTGAAGTATCTGTTCAAGTCTTCGCCTATTTTTTAAGTTGTTGTCTTTTCCTGACTGATTTGTAGAAATGTTCAAAACCAGGTATTAATCCTTTATCAGACACCCATCTTCTAAGTACCTTCTCCCGGTCTGTGACCTGCCTGTGCACTCTCTCAGGGGGCTTTTGACGAACAGAGGCTCTTAATGTTAATGAGGTTCTCCTGATCGTTTTTCTATGGTTAGTGCCCTCTGTGTGCCATTTTAGAAGTCTTTGCCTATCTCAAGGTCTTGAAGATATTCTACTCTATTTTCTTCTAGAAGCTTTACTGTTTTGATAATTGTGGTCTTTGAGTATCAGCAGTTTCTTACGGCCCATGCTAACACCTTTCACATTTGAGTCAAAGATTTCCTAAGTCAATTTTTGTATATGGAGTGAGATGGGGTCAAGGTTCACTTTTCCCTGTATGGATGTCAGTGTTCCTAGCACCATCTGTCGGGAGGACCATCCTTTCCCCGCTGAACTGCTGTGGTGCCTTTGTCACTCTTCTCGGGCGGGTCTGTCCTGGATTCTCTGGTCTGCTCCACTGGTCAGTGTGTCTGTCTCTGTGCTGACGCCTCACTGTCGGAACTGCTATAGCTTTACAGCGGCTCTGGATACCTGCCGGTGGAAGGAGGCACAGTGTTTTCACAGACGGCCCAGACCCTTCCCACAACCATCAGGCGGGAGTGACTTGCTTTGGAGCAGAGGTTCTCAACCCCGGATGCTCGTTTAATCCCCAGGAGAGGTCCCAAAAGCGCCCTGTCCCAGGCTTTATCCCAGACCCACAAATCAGACTCTCTGGAGGGACATTCAGGGAATGGATGTGTTTAAAGCTCCCACATGATTCTAACGTGCTCCCAGGGCTGAGATGACCGCTTCAGAGGGGGGTTATTCCCATTTTTCAGAAAAGGAAACAGAAGCCCAAAGTCACATTTTCTAGAGGCATTCACTCACATTCTCTAGGCTGCAGGATATTTGCTGTGCTACTCTTGCCCTCAGTTTCTATAGAGAACTCCTACTCATCCTTCAGAACCCAGCTCAGGAGTGCCCCATCTGTGAAGCCGTCCTAAGCACTTCAGGTGGGATCAGGTGCCTCTTGCATGCTCTCACGTCCCAGAGCTCCCTCCACCTCAGCCTTCAGTAAGCTTGGCCGTATCTCTGTGCTCTTGTGTTCACACCACACCCGGGCTCTTGGAGTCAGGGTATGGCATGGTCCTAACATGTTTCTAGATCTCTCACAGGCCCAGCATCTGGCAGAACCCAAGAGCGAGGGTGACACTGGAAACTCCTTGCTCCCCTCTCACCCCTACACATGGCCGTGCTGTACAAACATACTGGGGCTGCCCACCAGCCTGGCGCCACAGCCTGTGCCCCATCAGCTCACTGCAATGTCCCCAGACTGGACAATCATCCTCACCCCCCAGCCCATGGTGGATACTGGGCTCAAATCCATGGGCCTCGAGTCTGTCCATTTACAGGTGGTTGGGGCAGCCTCATGTCTAGGCTGCAGCCTCCGATGGTGCTGGGAGGGGGCTGTCCTTCCACAGTCATCCTCCTGTTGCTTCCCACCGACACCCACCCCTACAAGGCCACCACAGCTGATGCAGGGCTCCCTGTTCTCAGCAGGGGCGGGCAGCTCCTCACTGAGATTTAGCCCCTGGCCTGGCCTCCAGCCCCCTGTGGCTCTCGCCCACTGTGGCCTCCTGGCCTCTGGGTACTGTCTGAGCTCAAACATCCCCAGTTCAGTCCCGTGCCGCTCAGCCGGCTCCCCACCCGGCCATGGTGATGTCGCTCCTGGTCCTTTCCCCAGCGTCTCCTGTGGGAGTTGGCCCTGGAGCAGAGCGTGTCTAGGGCGGGCAGCGGGTGTGGCCATGGACTCACACAGGCCTCACCCTGTCATTAGCAGGCAGGGCTCTTCCCTCGCAAACCAGGGCACAGACCTGGATTCTGGGTCATCCTACCTGGCCAGCTTTCAGCCTCAGCCACGATGGGGCGACTGCCCTCACCCCTGCTCGTCCTTCTGTCAGGGGTGCACTCCTGTCTGCACCCCTCGGTGAGCAGAGCCCGACAGCAGGGCTGTTGCCCCATCTGCTCACGCGGTGTATCTGACCCAGACGCATCCTGGCCCGCAGGCCTGCCTCCCTGCGCGCGGAAGCGTGGCGGCTCAGAGCCTCCTCCAGCAGCTCCTCCTGATTCTCCCAGCTCTGGAGCCCCACATCCCCACGGCCTGGTTGGTCTGGTCTGTGAGTCCATCAGGACATGCTGAACCAGGCCTGGGAAAGAGCCGGTGTCACCTCTTTTCTAGAAGCTTCGCTGGGTCATCTACTCCATACAGCTTTGTGGACGAGAGTCATGTCTCTGTTAAAAGTAACATCCCAAAGGAAGGGAAAACACTGCTTACAGCTCTTGGTGCTACGGTCATATAATACTATAATAACATCACCAGATGGGGAAGGAACAGAGGGACGACTTTTCTGCTTGTTAGAGTTCATTAGAGACAGCAGAATTGAAAATAGCTTCACTGGACTCATCGCTCTTTATCCCAGGATCAGGTGGTTTAAAAGGTTCTCAGACATCATTAGCACTTCTCTAGCTGATAAACCTGAAGATAACAACTTCATTTTATTTTCAATCTTTTAAAAATTAATTCTAAAGTCATACCCGTTCCTTAAAGATAACTTGGAAAATACAGAAAAGTAAGTGCGGGGAAAAAAAAACAACGATAGTCTCTTTCTTCCAGCACGACAAACATGCCATTGGAAAAGGATTTGTAACTTTCTTGAAGGATCCGAAACTTTGGTGTGAATTTTCAATTGCTGTTACCCCCGACGGAAACCATGTATTTAATTCTCTATTCATCTCTCCTTGGTCCTCGTTCTAGAAACGACGCCACGTGAGCTAAGGGAATAGAAACTGTAAAGAACTTGGAAAATAGCGAAAGAAAACAAATGAGGGGTAACGAGAATGATCCCAAGAAACCCAGCGATCAACTGCTTCCCACTGACGACCATGGCGATATTTGGGTTGGACGTTTAACATCAGGACGATAGGCTGATCTACCTGGTGAATGCTCCAGCTTCCAGACCCACAAAGATTGGGAAACACAGTAGTTGCAAAAGATATGAATGGACTTTATTAGCGAAGCCACAGCCCAGCAGGTGTGGTCTAAATATCACGCTGCTGCCTCCGGGGATGAAGAGAAGCCCCTGAGGAAGTGGCGTGGCCATTGCTCCCGCAGCATCTTTCATCTGCCCCACTTGGGTCAGTTAATTTTATTGGCCTTCAGTCTACTTTTCCAAGAGGCCATGGAAGTATAAATAATAAAGCAAGAAAAGCACATCCGTTTGGCTGGCTCCGGGGAATTCTTCTGAATGCGCTGTGAGTACTGCATCTTCCCTTTGAAAAGGTCGAGGGCTTACTCATTGCACGGAAGGGTGTCTTCAGATTGCCAGAGGACACAGTACAGTCAGTCCCAGGCTGGATGTGTTGAAGAAAGTTCTGGAGGAGCCCCAAATCTGGGAAACCTCTCTCTAGAAGAGTGCACTGGGCATCTTTGGACAGACCCTGATTCATTTTCTTGGATGTCCACCTCCAGCGCTTTTCTAGAAGAAAAACTTTGGTGGGTGTGGGAATGGGGGTTGTCTGGGGCGACAAGGGGGCCATTCCAACTCAGGTTACCCTGCCCTGTGGCTCTGGCCGAGGTCAGCCTTCTCTGTGAGCTATTTGTGTATCTTCCTCTCTCCCCCAGGACAGAGGCTGTATCCTTTAGTTCACTATTCCATGGAGAAAGGCCAAGCAGCCTATTTAATGCATTTTTGAAGAATTGCCTTAATGGATTGGATTTCCTCTCTGATCCCCAAAAAACGCACATTGTAACCTTGGTTGGCTCCTTGCTCCACTCCGGGCCTTGGTTTCCCCTTTATAGCACAAGTGGCATCAAAGTTGATGGTCGTTTGGTCTTTCCAACTCGTGTATTCCCTCATCCTAGAATGAAGGCAGGAGGAACAGGTCAGGCAGAGAGCTGGAGAGTTCTTGAGGGTTTGGAGAAGTCCACAGGGCTGCAAGGCGGGGAGCTTTGCCTCTCAGGGGTGAGAGCTCCACGTGTGGTTCCAAGGAGGCTGGGGGTCAGTCAGTGGCATTGGCTCAGACCCTTCCCTGGGTGTTGCTCTGATGCCCCAGCGCCTGGCACCAGTGAGGGCTTGAAGGAGTTCTTAAGAGAATGAAGGCAGAAATCTCCAGGGACAATTTGGAGTGTTGCATCCTCTTTGTTTCCCAGAAGAAGGATGAAGTCTTTTGCAATGATCGTTAGATTTCTTTTGTGGATCTTCTCTCACTTCCAACAGGGAAAAGGGGTTACGTCTTCCTACCACTTATGTTCTAAACTTGCTTTACAAAATGAGAACTGAACTTCAAATATGTCTGGATTGATCTCCTCTTAACACAGTACCAATCCCTTAAGGTGGGTGGACCACAGAGCGTGCCTGGACGTCTCCTCAAGTCCAGGGCTTTGGCGCTGGCCTTTTGGGACGCTCGAGCACATCATTAGGAAGGATCCCTTAGACCCTCGGCCCAAAGGAGGGTACTGAGTTTATCCAAGTACTGTGCACTCAATGGGGAACTCCAGAAAAGACTGGAGGAAAGCTGCGGTCTCAGAGGGCCTGGGGCTCCTTGGGGCAGGGCAGGACGCCAGTGTCCAGCCTGTGCGGGAAGAGGCCGCTCATTGAGGGGGGCACTCTGGCTGGATGACACTCACTCATTAGGGCTCGGGTCGTTGGGGACGAGGGGAACTCATCCAAAGCCTCCTAGACTTTTAGTCTCATTGGCCTGTGGGTGGACACCACACAAACTCCTCCTTGCCGGTTTCCTCACAGGGAAAAGAGAGAGAGGATAGAAACCATCATGAGAGGGTTGGGGAAGGTCTCTTCCCGGTGAAGTCAGTCGTTCTAAACCTCCCTGCGGTGAGTTCCTTCGTATCCTGTGTGTGCTTATATTGTACTGTTTTCCCAAACCACTGGCGATAACTTGTGTGAAAGTACTTTGTAAAATTACCAATATTACTATTATTGAAGGTGCTGTCACATCTCACTGTCCCCACCCCTGACTGGCTTTGATTGACTAATTCCAATTACTAAGCTTATCAGGATGGTGTGGGCAGAGAAAGCGGGTGTGGGCTGCCCCTCCTGGGAGCCCTCCATGGGTAGCCCAGCCCTGTGTAGACCTAAGGTTCTGAGCTGCTTGTCCAGAGGGCTCCCGGTTTATCCCTGCTGTGGACCTGGTCTGGCTCTGTCTTCAGGCTGAATGACTCCTGGGTCAGTGCCATGCTATTTTATCTATTCGTAAGAGAAGGAAATTATTTTCCCAAGTTAATGGAGAATGTGGGACCTGGATAGTCAGAGAAGAAGGGAAGTCCTGGTTATAGCTTCATCTGCCCGGGTGTCCCCTCAACGGTTTGGTTTCTATCTTGGTTTTTTTCTTTGTTTTGTTTACTTATTTTATTTAAAGTGATAACCAGACACACACACACACACACGTGCATACGCACACACTCCAAAATAGAAACCGACAAAGCATTGCTCAGCTTGGGCAATCTATCAATTTATTGGGAAATAACCAGTCAGTCAGCTATTTTAATTGATGGAATAAAAAAATCACCTTACTCAGCCATCTGGGACTGGTTCCCATCTGACAAGGTTGGCTCAGTGTAGGGACTGTGATGACACATGGAAAGGCCCAGAAATGGGGCTGGTGTGGGCTGTCTGCGGGAGAAAGGCCAGCTGTCGGTACTCTGTGGGCCTGGGCAGGAGGCCCGTGGGGACCACAGTGACGCAAGCTTATGGAGGTGGGGACCTGAGACCTGGCAGGTGTGGGCTGGGTCCCAAGGGATGGGGCAGTGAGCTGAGTGGCAGCATCTAGTGGGAAGGAGCTCACAGTATTCCCCCGGCCCCCCCCCCCCCCCATTTAACAGACAAAGATACTGAGGCTCTGAAGGGTAAGGAGGTTTCCCATAAGAACCATAAGCAGGAGAAGATCAAGACCATGACTTCTAATTCCATAATCAGTTTTTGTTCCTGAAACTTGGTGAAGAAGAAGAAGCTTTCAGGGGTCCCTGATGGACCAGTTGCTGTGAAACTATGTGTGGAGCCGTCTGTGCCAGAAAATGTGTCTGGGATGGTGCTTCCAGGAGTTCCCCTTCCCTGCTCCGGGTTCTGGCCCTGCCCCGCCCTGACTCAGGCATGCTGCTGGCAGGCTTCTCAACAGCCCTGCATCTCACCCGGCTGCTAAACCTGCTGCTGAGAATGTTCTCTGGGCTCCTTGACGGATGGGTCTCAGCGTCTCCACTCCTGGGCCTTGGGCAAGAGCACGCACATGGGCGGCAATCCAGTCTGAATATAGGAAGCCTCTATCTTTAATCCAGGCGTGCTTGGCACACAGTCCAGCCCTTTAACCAGAGACATGGCATCTTTTCCATATTCTATTCTCTTTCTTTTATCTGACACATTCTCTGGGATTTTACTAATCTTCTCTTCTATAATCTATTTTCAGACAGCCCCTAGAGCCCTTGTTCATTACTAGCTATTTTTAATTTTTACCAAACATTAGATCATTAGGAGTGGAAGATGCTTAGATATCACCTAGGCTCAGAGAGGGGAAGTCCTTTCCACAGCATCACACAGCTATAAGGAGTGAGATCAGAGCCAGGACCCCTCACTGTTTGGTTGTCCTGGCTTTTTTGTTTGTTCCAATATACACTTGTATTTGTTAGGATGCTTCCGGCTTTGAGTAGCTGACCACGTAACTCACACCAGCATGTCTGGGAGTCTAGAGGCAGAGCGCGCTCCGCTTAGCCTGATCCGTGGCCCCAGCTCCACTTTCTCTGCAAAGCCCTTCCATGCACCCTCTTTGCATTCTGGCTTTGTCCTTCAGTCACTTCCCTCATGGGGCAAGTGGCTGTGGTAGTCTCTGGCATCTATACTTTCCTGCCCAGGACATCCAGAGGAAGCCAGAGGGCGGCACCCCAACATTCCAACAGAGCCCCGAAATTCACCCTCATTGGATCCCTTAAGCCGTGTGCCCCTCCCTGAATGACTACCAGGGCAGAACCTCGCTGTGCACTGATGGGATCAGGCCGGGATCCTGAACCAATCACTAGCAGGGAACTTGAGGTCACCCTTTCCCAACCAGGACCCTCCTTGGAGCTGGGGATGGGCCCTTGTCCCTGAGGCATATGGGCTGCCTGGGGGAAGGGGAGACACTTGGAAAGAAAACGAAGTTCTGTTAAAGATGGAAGGGGAGCATGGGAAGCAGTGGGTAGAATCCACTAGAATTTCCAATCACTGGACCACAAGCTCTTTGAAGAGCGTGTCTACTATGATGAAGGCTGTATCCACGGTGCCCGGCATAGAGGGTTTGGGGCCATGAAGAACTTGGGCATTTGGGGCACTCCTCGGTGGAAGCCCCGTGCTGACGTTCATTCATCTTCTCGTTCAGTCAACTAGAAAGAGCCTACTCCGTGCCAGGCATAGGCATCGAGCTGCAATGGACCCCGTTGGTGCTGAACCCAGTTCTGCTAGGCTAGGGGTGCTGTGAGGGTTGGTTACCAGCAGCTCACAGCTGCCCGCCCCTCTCCAGAAAACTGTCTTTGGCTGGCAGGAGCTAATTGACCCAGGAAGTTGTACCCCACGCCCTGCATCCTGGAGGCAGATCACAGCCACCGACTGACTGATTCGGTGCGTAAGTCCAGCCCCTTCGTCTCGCAGGGTTAATGCTGTCATGTGGCTCATGCTTCAGGGCCCTCCCCTCTGGATGGGGCCAAGGCTAGATATTACGTGGAGCCACATCCTTGCTCAGTTCCTTCCCCCTCCTGCCCTGCTTCCATTACTTCCCAAGGGGCTCCTCCTAAAAGCACACAATATACGCCTGAATCCTTGTCTCAGGCTCTGCTGCTCAGGAACTCAATCCAAGAGAACCACGAACAGCCTTTATCGTTGAAGGTCACACTATTTCCCAGGGATTGCAGACAAATAAAGATGTCAGTTATAGGAAAGTACATAGTAAGCGATAACAGAGGACCAAGCAAAGAAACCTGCCCTCATTTGACATATAAATTAGCATAAAAATCATCAACAGAAGCATATCCAACTAGAGAAATCAACGAGCTCTTTGGATTACCATACTTTTGGCAGCTCTGCAACATTAGGACTGGATGTTAAGGGAAATCAGAAAATGAAGCTTTTGTCCTCCCAAAGCTCAAGTCTTGTTGGGAGATGTCAAAGCTGAGAGCTGGGTAAATGAGCAGCAGCCCTGGAGCCAGGCAGACTTGGCTTTTCTTCTTCATGACACCACCCTCTTCTCTTCCCTGGGAAATGTGTAGGGAAGCAGGTTTCCCAGAGATCTGGGTTCTCCTGGGGTAGGTATCCACCACTTACAGACCATGGGATCTTAGACTTTATTTCTGCAAATAAGTCAGAATTCTTCTAGTTGTAAGGAAAAAAAGTCCAACTCAAACCAGCCAACCCTAAAAGGAAAACTTATTGGTTCTTATAACTTGATAAAATAGAGGTATCTGGGCTTCAGGTAAAGTTTGATCCAGGGATTCCAAAGATGTCGCCAAGCATGTCTCCCTATTTCTCTCTTTCCATCTCTATTTCCGTTCTGTCCTTCTATATGTGGAAGTCATGGCCACATTCAGCTCCAGAGCTGTATCACTAAGCCAGTCACCCCAGAGTTAAAAGGGCTTTGCATTCTTAGGGAAAGACATTGATTAATCTGATTTTGGCCACACTCTCATTCCTTAACCAGTGTTACAGGGGAACGGACTATAATGATTGCCTAGCCCAGGTCACCTGCCCACACTGTAGGGTATTCTTATTGTGATCCAACAGAGTGGAGGAAGCAGTTCCTCAAACAAATTGAGATACTGTTACTCTAAGACAGAGGAGAGGGGTACACAAACAAGAGCTGTCTTCTATGCTCTGGGCTGTCGTTTATGCAATGGGGACAATCATTTCTAGTCTCTGGGGTGATTGTAAAGATTAAAAGCCGTGATGGACGTCAAAGCACTTATAAACCGCTATGCACAGCACACGCTGGTCACTGCATCATTTCTTTCATCAGGTCTTCCTTGTGGATAAGATAGGGTGGTCAATGGGTTCTTTTGTTCGTTCTTCTGCTAACCTCATGTCTACTACTCAACAGGACAATCTCCAAGGAAAATGAACCCTGCTCTGGGCCTGGGCCTGCTTCTGGCTGGCCTCCTTACTGTGGAAGGTCTCCTGAAGCCTAACTTCTCTCCAAAGAATCACGGAGCTGGGTGGCAGGCCCGAGCGTGGAAGGGAAGTAGGGCGGTCCAGGAGCTCGCAAGGCGGAACACAGAATTCGGCTTCAAGCTTTACAAGAAGCTGGCCTCCAGCAGCCCCAGCACAAACATCTTCATATCCCCCTTGAGCATCTCCATAGCTTTCTCCATGCTGTCTCTGGGGGCCCAGGACTCCACCCTGGATGAGATCAAAGACGGCTTCAACTTCAGGAATATGCTGGAGAAAGACCTTCATGAGGCCTTTCATTTCCTCATCCAAAGCCTGAGCCAGAGGGACCAGGATCGTGAGCTGAGCCTCCAGAATGCCTTGTTTATCGACCAGAGGTTGCGGCCAGCAGAGAAGTTTCTGACAAATGTCAAGAACCTGTACGATACAGATACTGTCCCCACCAACTTCCAGAACATGGAAAATACTCAGAAGCAGATCAATGACTATGTCAGTCAGAAAACCCAGGGGAAAATCAACAACCTGATCAAGAATATAGACCCTGGCACAGTGATGCTTCTTATAAATTGTATTTTCTTTCGAGGTAAGGCTTGGAGCATGTTGGTGTGGAAAGGATAGGATGACCAGCAGACTTGGATTAAAAACCTGGGTTGGCCACTTGCTTGCTCTGTGACCTTGAATTCATATGTAATTAGTCTCTCGAACCCCACTTTTCCTATCTGCGAAATGGGTACCTGGATACTTAACTCATAAGGTGGTTATTGAGATTCAGAGTGAAAATGTACAAAGAATGAATTTTGTGAAGTCTAAATTATTCTCCATTTGTGCATTTGCATTATTGCTGATTATCCTAACACAACATTGGTTGTAGAGATGGAGTGACATTCTATTCCCCATTTCTTACATGAGGAAAGTGAAATTCAGAGAGAGATTAACTGACTTACTCAGATTTACAAGCCCAATCAGTGAAAGTCAGGACTAGAACCCACTTCTCTTGACCCAAGGGCTTGTGTGCTTTCCATCATGCCAAGTAGACACCCAGGATGGCGATGGTGTTGATGATAGTGATGATGATTACTTTGGTAGGTGCCTTGGTCTCTCACCACATTTTGCAGACTCCCCAAATCTGAGCGTGAGAGACCGAAAAGAAGATGGAAGAATTTCCCCAAATCCAAGCTTCATCCGTACCCCCATGCCCACACATCCACTCACACACCACGTGCACACACAAAGGTTGGCCAACATAGGTGAGAATCAGAGGCCAAAAGCCCTCCAGCTAGGCAAGACCACTGCTGGGCTGTCAGCTACACAGTCCTAAATATGGAAGTTCAGCTCTTGCCAAATCCATGGGAGATTGATGGCTATAGAGGAAAAAAGGAATAATAATTATAGACCGAAATCTCAGTCTGCCTTAGGCAGAGGGAAAAAGGAGGATCTAGAATTTCTCCAAATCCCCACACCCTCTAGATTACAACAGAGCACAGCAACAATGATGCTGATGATGACTAGTATCCACTCAACACTCACTATACACAGTCACTGAGGTGTGTTGCCTTTTCTTAGTCAGTCTCACAGCAGTACCTATGAGGTACCCATCAACATGCTTATTCTGCAGATAAGGATGCTGAAGCCCAGAGAGGTAGAGACACTTGTCCAAGGTCATCCTTTTGGAACAGTGAAGCCAGAATTTGAATTCAGGGGCTTGGCCCTCAAGGCCCTATGCTGGGGACTCTGAGGGTAGCGAGTGTGAGAAGACTGAGGTCTGAGTTTGTGCCCAATAGTGTGAAAGAGTCGTCAGGGTCAGAAAGGAAGGGTCTAAAGGCCCAGCTCTGAGTGTTCACTGCTCTTCAGCAGGCTCCCGAGGGCAGCCTGTTCCACATGTTTTCTTAGTGCCACCTGAGAGCAGCCCCTCCAGGGCTGACAGACTAGAGTTGAGCATTCTCACTCACATCAGACCCAAAGAGCCCCCACTAAGTATAATCCAGTCCCCTCTGCTGGGACACAGTCCACAGGCTTCTCGGCCTCAGGAGCACCTGGGTTTGGGATAGTCTACAGGTCCCCTCTCAGCTCAGCAGCCCTGGTCTTGGCTTCTTTGGGAACTGATAATCGGGCCCCATCCTATCTCACCAGAAGTCTTCAGGGCATGGCATGAGGGCAAGAATTCCTGGGGCCCTGCCCTGATATCTTAGAATACCCACACGCCTTCCTTGAGTCTGTGTGAACAGAGAACAATGGTTAGCTGGATCTGCTCACCTCTTCTCCCACAGGATGCTCATGTCACTTTGTCCTTCTTCCAACTTAAGCCAGGTGGGAACATGAATTTGATCCAAAAGCAACTAAAGAGGAAGATTTCATTCTGGATGGAAACAAGCCAGTGAGGGTGCCTATGATGTTCCGTGGGGGCATGTATGCGGTGGGCCATGACGACCAGCTCTCCTGCACCGTCCTGGAAACGCCCTACCAGGGCAACATCACTGCCACCTTCATTCTTCCTGATGAGGGCAAAATGAAGCAGGTGGAGGAAGCCTTGAGGACAGACACTTTTGCCAGATGGAAAAGATTAATCACACAAAGGTAAAGAGGGTGCCCGGCGCATGCAGCTTCTTCCTTCTTCCTCTTGTCCCTCCATTCTCATTATTTCCATCCCCAATTTATTGACCTCTTACCCCATGGCCAAGCCCTATTCTGGCCTCCATAATTAACTTATATTTTGGTAGGAAGTAGACAGGAAAAAAAATCATAGGAATATAGTGAAACACTTGCTCTTAGAGGAAGATGCATAAAAATTGTGAGAGTGCAGTGATTGGAGCAAAAATTTGGTGGACGGTCATGGTCAGAGAGGGCTTCACAGAGCAGATGGCATTTGAGCTTAGTCTTCAAGGCTGAATAGTGGCCTGTAGGGAAGGGAGAGGCACGATGGGATTCCAGGCAGAGGGAAAGTGCAGGGACAAAAACTTAGGGTGGCAAAGGAAGCTGTTGTTTTTTGTACGTAGAATGATGTTTTCAATTGTGCTGTCATAACTAACCCAGTGAAGTGTGTCCCAAGTAAGTTATACTAATAACTGGTCCATTCTCAGCCTGGAGCCATGGTACTTTTACATGTTTATTGGGATGTGTATCCACCTTCCAGCATGGGCCCCAGCTTTTCTGCCTTCCCACTCTGGCACGACTCAAGCCAGCCTCCCAATGTGTGCCATGATTATCATCATCATTTTCCTATGAGTGGCTTAGAGAAGTAAGATCATTGGCTCCAAGTTAGAGCTCATGAGAGGCAGAGTGGATTTGAACTCAGCTCTGCTGGCTTCAGATCTCAGAGCCCTGCTGGGGTCAGGACTGCCTCAAGGGTTGGGCGTGGCTGAGCCATCAGCAGAGAGATCCTCCATGTAGCTGAAGGGGCCCTGAGAGACTGGGGACTTGAGGACCCTTCTGTAGACAAGGGTCTGGGGCAGGTTCGATAGGAAGTAGGGACATAGGTCAGAGAGCATGGGTGTCCTGAGACCAGGCTCCCAGGGTTAAGAAGCCCCTCCTCGTTCTGTGGACAGGGAGAAGGCCTGAGACCTCTGGGGCTGGCAGGACAAATGCCTCATTCACCATCCATCCTGGGCCCTGCCCGGAAAATGGTAGGACCCTGTTGCTCACCTTTGTCAATTTCATCTCCCCAGGGTTACAGATGTGTCCTTGCCCAGGTTTTCCATCACCGGTACCTACGACCTGAAGAAGACTCTCTCCCACCTGGGGATCACCAAAATCTTTGAGGAGCACGGTGATCTCACCAGGATCTCCCCTCATCGCAGCCTGAAAGTGGGCGAGGTAAGCCTGCCTGGCCTGGACGCTGCCCGCCTCCCCAGCCCAGGGAGCCTTCACAAGGCCCCGGGCCAGAGCTGCTGTCACAGCGGCTGTACAAGCCAGGATTTCACTCACCAGTCAGGCTGGGCTCAAATCCAGCTCTGTCCCTAACCAGTCATGTGACCCTGGGCCAATCACATAACTTCCCCAAGCCTCACCTTCCCGGTCTTTAAAATTGGAAATATCCATCTCCTGGGGCTGTTTTGGAAGTCGATTCAAAGTAACAAACAAGTGATCAAGGCCTGGAACTGGTCTTGGTCTGCCTGGACTGCCTCTCAAAGGCTTCCAGGCTTGTTAGGAGTAAGCTGTAAACATGCTCTTCACCAGCAAGCTGGGGACCCCAGAGTCTCCAGCAAGGCTGAGCACCTGCCTGTTGGGGGGGCAAGGAGAGACGACACATGGGGTAGGGTCCCCAGATTTAGCAGATGGAATGTGGGACACCCAGTTAAACTCAAATTTCGGGTAAGTGATGAACACTTTTTTTTTAGTATAAGTACATCCTAAACATTTCATAGGATATACTTACACTAAAAAATTCATCATTTATCGGAAGTTTAAATTTAACTAGATGTCCCGTGTTTTATCTGGCTACCCTGCTTTAGGTGAAAAGGGCATTGAGGGGGGAAAGATTTCAACAAGCAGAGCCAGGTGTGGGGGCAGCATCATGGAAGGAAGACTGGAGGGGGAAAGCAGGAGCAGCGGGCAGTGGGGACCAGCTGGCGCAGAGGGGGCAATTCTAGCCAGTCTGGGAGGGATCTGGTCGCCAGCTGAGCTGACCGTTCTGAATCAGTGGGCACTGACTCAGATTCATTTTCCCAGTTGGCAAGCGGAAGAAGGGCAGTTAATAGAATTTTCTCACTTTTAAGTTTTCATGCCATGGACTTCCCATAAACACTCAGTGCCAGCTGCCCCTTTCCCGTAGGCCTCTATGTATCAAGCTCAATGGCTCGTTTCTTTTCCACACTTAGGTGTGCTCATGGCTGCAATTCTGTATGTAAACATCGGCTAGCGGCCTGCTGACGGCACTGGGGTGGATTGGGGTCCGAGTTACCTTCAATAGCCAACTGAGAATCTGGCTCCCTCTTAACCATCCACCAGGTGGATGAAAAGAGTGTGTGTGGGCTGGGGGTGGGGGGCGTGGAAGGCTCTGGGTCAAGGATGCCCCATCTCCCTTCCATCTACCTAAAGTTCAACAGACCCTTTCTGCCATTATGACTGTTGGCACTTCCTGTAAGTCACAGGAAGAACAGGAAACTCCACTCCACCTGCCCCCACACCTGGTAGCTGATGCTCCCCATGCACCATATATTCCTTAACGCTGCATCTGCTTGTCCAGCGTCCTTCAGCCATGACAGCAGAGGAGCCAGGAGCCCCGGGGCAGCTGGCACCAGCCAAGTTACTGCTGTGCTGGGCGACTTTAGCTGAGGCCTCTCCCTCTCTGAGCCTCTCACTGCCTTGGCCCACCCATGGCCTCCGAGTGTCTTGGCAAGCACTGACCTCGCTCCCCGTTCCTGCAGGCGGTGCACAAGGCTAAGCTGAAGATGGATGAGAAGGGTGCAGAGGGGGCTGCGGGCTCCGGAGCACAGACGCTGCCCATGGAGACGCCGTTCGTCGTCAAGCTCAACAGACCCTTTCTGCTGATCATTGTAGAGAAGGTCACAAATTCAGTGCTCTTCTTGGGGAAGATCGACAATCCTACTGGGAAATAAGGGGGAATTCGGACTTGCTGCAGACCCCAACCGTGGCCTGGAGCTGAAAACGTTTCATCTCACTGGGACTGAGGCCACAGGGATGTTCTAATCTAGTCCCGCATCCTCATGAGCTCCCAAGACCACCGTCCAAACAGGCAGCACTGGCTCTGGGGGCTTCTGTGGGCTGTTTCCTCCCTTAGCCCCCTCCCCACCCATTCAAATGTCAGATCAGATGTGCCACCCTCACCCACTGGGCGAGATCTCGCCCCCTGGTGGGCAGAGGGGTTTGGTGATTTAATAAACAACAACCTGCCCCCCAAGGTCTGCTGGCTGTTGGTGGATAATTTGGGGATGCTGTGACCCAGGGCGAGCACCTGGGCTTCAGAGTGAGGCACACCTGGGTTCAAATCTTAGTGACGAAGTGTCTTTGGGAAAGCCACATACCTTCTCGGAGCCTCTATTTCTGTATTTCTGAAATGAGGACAATGATACTCGGCTCTGGGGCTCAGAGGAAACTAGCACACTGTTTGAGGAAAGTTAGTTCCCCTTGGTAAGCCCTTGGCCTTGGCTCTTTGGCACGTGAGCTATGAAGTTTTCTCCCCCAGAGGGCACAGGGGAGCTCTGGGCTCAGCGGGCACCCAGGAAGATGGCAAAACAGGGGTGGGGCTGGTCCAGCAGGAGAAGGATGCAACCTGGAGCAGCGGCAGCTGGGGTTGGATGCCAGCTGAATTTGTTTTGTTCGCCTGATTCCAGAGCACAAAAATTAGAGCCTGGGATTTGAACCTGTTAGCAAACTCAGCTGAAGAGTGAGTGGGGTCCACGCTCTGACCCCATAAATCACGGCCTTGCAGGGTCTGCCCATGACCACCAGGGGGCACCAAGTGCTCACGGGCTCTCATTCTCCCCAGCTGATTCGTGCCCTACAGCCAACGCCCAATGCGCTGGTGTTTGGGGACGAGGGGGTCCTGCTTGTCGTGGCGCTCAGATGCCTGAGCCGGCACAACTGTTGTCCCCTGGGTGTGCCTGGCAGTTCACAGTGCCTTTTGTGTTCTGGTCACTACCCTGCAGGCAGCAGAATGGACGTCCATAGGACAGATGTAAAAACAGGTTCAGAGAGGGGAAGCGACTTCCCTGAGGCCTCGTGGTTAGCCACAGGCCGCGAACGTCCACGTCTTCTGGTTTGGGGCGGGAAGGCAGGAGTTCCACGCGGACCCAGGGGCCCAGCTCGTCATCCCTCAGCTCCTCTCCAAGGCAAGAGAGCTGCCGGGGTCTCTTCGATGTTTGGGCATCCAGGGAGCGCCTCCTCCGTCCTCCGTGCTGCGCCCCCGCAGGGCCTGGAGACCCGGTATGGATGGGGCTGGTTACTGGGAAGTGCTAAGAAGGGGGAGCCCCTTTGAGAGGGTGGGAAAGGAGGAAGGTTGAGAGCCTGCACCAGGGACACAGATCTGGGGCAGAAGGCTGGGAGTCCCACAGAGCGTCTGCCGACCATCCACGTTTCCCGCACCAGCCTGAGGGGTTGGGGGTGGGGAGACGCCAGGCGAACACAGAATTCCTCAGAGGTCGACTCAGGTCTGCAACATAGGCCACTGGGGACACGGGACAGCCAGCTAAGCCACTTAGTTGGGTGACTTGGCATGTTGCTTAACCCCTCTGAGCCTCAGCCCCTCCCTGACTTGCTGAAAGGGGCTAATATCTACCTCACAGGGCTGGGGAGCTGTGAGGATTCCCCAAGGTTGCACACTAGCTATGCCTGGCACGTAGTAGGCATTCGCCAGAGAGCCACTGCTGTGGTCTTCCTCCACCCTTGCTGGGGCCTCTGAGATGACCCAATGAGCTGTTGCTTAAAAGCTGTGCTCCAAGGACTTGCCTTTGCCGTCCCCTCTACCGGGAATGCGCTCCTGCCTAATGAGCTCCTACTCATCCTTCAACACCCAGTCCATTATGACCTCTTCATGAAATTTTCTCTGCCTTTCCAGCATTTTCCAAGCAGCCCTTCAATAAAGCACTCAGTTCCATGCATTGTGGTGGCTCCTGGGTCTGAATTTTCTCTCCAGCCCCCTGTGGGCTGCAATCAATCCTGTGTTAAACAGTGACTCATGGGGCAGTGGTCTCCGGACTAGTTGCTGATACAAAAGGCCTGGCCCCGCCTTCACGGAGTTAATATCCAGTGGGAGAAACAGCCACGAATCAAGTAACCACACATGTGAGTTTATAAAGCTCCAGGAACCACGAGGAAAGACGGCTGTGGTGGGCTCCGAGAGGACGTAACAGGAAGGTCTGACTTGCTCTGGGGGCTCAGCAAGGCTTCAAGCTGTGACAGCTGGGGAGAGCTCCGGATGCTGTGAGCTCATCTGTTTTTGAACTGCAGCTATTAACTAAAACTGCCTACAGGCGTGTTTTCCCCAGTGTAGTTAATAATACATTAAGTACGGTTGGTCTTTCAAATTAAAATTGCATGTAAGCTCTCGTGCTTTTTCATCTTCCTTTTAACTAATTTTATTCTAAAAATGACTGTACCACATCTTAAGCATTTTTTCTCTATGATTTCCTAGCCGTATTTTCACTCCATACTACAGAAAGAAATTTTATCTGGGGAAGAAAAAGAAGGATAGAAGTTGGGGTGGGAGCAGAGGAAGACTCGACCCAGCAGAGGGAGCAGCATATGCAAAGGCTCTGGGGTAGGGAGGTGGCATGAACGAGGAAGTGAAATGAGATTATTGCTGCCAGAGCAACGAAACAAGGCAAGAGGAGGTGGGCGGTGAGACTGCAGAGGTAGACTGGGGCCTCATGGGCCACAGGGAGAACGCTGGTCTTTGAAGGACGATGGTGAGTCATTGCAGGTGTTTAATTAGAGGGTGACCTAGGCAAACTCATGTTAAGTGTCCCTCTGGCTGCAGACTGGGTGTCCCCATGTCCCCAGCACCCAGGCCAGTGCGTGTCACAGAGAATGTGATCAGTGTGTGTTTGCTGAAAATAGAGACTGCCACAGCAATCACCCATGTTCCAGACACAGCCAGCCGGCTCTAAGCTCTCTTCTCCTCTGGGAGGGAGGGCCACACGCCTTAGCCTGGCAGCCCTGCCCGCTGGGATGTGGCCATGCCTACTTGTCACGTGGGTCTGCAGAACACACCCGCTGCCTCACCACCTCTGTCCATCTGCTCACGCCATCCCAGCCGGCCCCATATCTTCCTCGTTCCCGATTCTCTCCCACTCCCACCAGTTCGTTTCAGAGTGTTACTCATCCTTCCAGGAAAGATCCACTCCTTCTTCTAAGAAGCCTTCCCAAGCCATGTGTTTGTGGACTGGCTGACCTCGTGAGCGAATGAATGGGTTCTGACTTTGTGGTGACCCACACTTAGCAAATGGCTCTCGAAAGCTGGGGCTGCATGGGTGCCTCCCAGAACCACTGACCCGCCACCCCTCGAGTGTGTGTGACCAGTCCGTTTTGCTGATGAGAAAATCGGAGGCTCAACAAGATCACGTAATTTGCCCAAGGTCCCACAGCTAGAGAGCCACAGAGCTCAGACTCCTTGGGACATCTGTCCTCCCATCCATCCATCCAACAAATATTTGCTGAGCGTCCACTCTGTGCCAGGAACTGTTCTAGGGGTTGGAAACACATCAGCGAACAAAGTACACAAAGCTCCTTGCCCTTGTGGAGGTTCCAGGCTGGAAGACAGAGGCAACAGTAAGCAGTAGGGGTAATACATGCTCAGAACGTTGAGCAGAGCAGGGAAGGGAGAGGGAGGTGCTGACAGTGCTGGTGGTGCTCAGGTCGGCCTCACTGAGCCAGCGACACTCAGTGCTGAGACAGTAGATATGGGGATTCTCCTCTCCATGGTCTCTGTTGAACAACCGGCCTCTGGAGCCTTCTGGCCCAGGAGATGCCCGCACCTGGGTTAACTGATGATAGGAGAGGGGTGAGCCCCAACCAGGAATGGAAGCGCCCAACGTCGGAAACCCAGGCTTCCAAGGCCCCTCTGACGTGGTCCAGCTTGACTTTTCACGTGATACTGGATGCCTTTGTGCAGCTTCCGAGCAGATGGCTTTTCACGCTGGCGCAGGGTGCCAGGAGGCTGGTTTCCTGTCTGTCTAGCCGGGAGAGCATTTCCCACTCTTCTGGGTCACCATTTTAGTGCTCAAGTGTGACAATAGGAGTCACACAAGGCGAAGGCACCCTTTCTCTTTGGGAAACATCTCTCCATTTCTGCTCAGTTTCCCAAGTTTCATTCATTCCTGAACCAGGTTCCCGATTGTGGCTGAATCCTCATCTCTTTTATATGATTATTTACTCAAAATCTTTAAATCAATTCATGAATTTTTTTTTAAAAAAGAAATTTGTTTAAGTAGAAAAATTAATATCAAAACCATATATAGAAAACCAGAAAACTTGCCACAAATAGAAATTAGCTGTAGAAATACACACAATGAAGCCAATCTGATGGTTACCTTCGACCAAGACAGTTGGCGGCTGCAGCCCTCCAGCCTGAGGCTGCTCTGCTTTGTTACAAAGGCGAGTTGGCAGGTGTAAGATGGCTGTAAAGATGTTCAGGCACCAAGCCGAGACTTTTTCCTTGAGGGTCAGGAAAGAGAACCTGAGGAGGCAGGATGTAGCCGAAAGCTCCTGAGGTTGTCTAGTCTGTGAGCTCACAGAAGCCACCTCCCTGATCCCCGGAGTCTTAGCCCAAGCTTGGACTGTGTGCGTGATTCATAATGCCTGACGACTGGCCTTTCTTTCTTCTTCTAATTTTAAATAAATTTTAAAATTTTGGAATAATTTTAGATTTACAGAAAAGTTGTGAAGATTGCACAGAGTTTCTGCATCCCCTTCGCCCAGTTTCTCCAAAGTTAACATCTTACACAACCGTGAGACATCTGTCACAGCTAGGGAACAAATGGGATGATCCATTACGATTAACTGAACTTTCTTTGATTTCAACAGTTTTTCTCACTAATATCCTTTTGTCTGTTCCAGGCTCAAACCCAAGATACCATGTTGCCTTTAGTGGCCTTTCATTCTAAGGCCCTTGGCAGGAGGCCCTGAAGTCTGACAGGCTAATGTTCAAACCCAGCTCTGCCGTGTATATGGTTTGTGACATAGGCGAGGCCCCTAAGTGCACCCAGTCCTTAGTTTCTCTGCTCTGTGAAGTGGGGTCATCAGCTCCATCTCACAGGGCATTTGGGGTAATTAAATGATGTAACGCGTGTGACCCTACTTCGCACCCGGTAGGCACCCATCCACATTAGCGATGCCTGTTAAAGGCATCCAGAGTGAGGAGGGGAGTCTGTGGGTGGGCCTCCTTGACAGCTGCTTGTCCTTCCAGCACAGGCAACATTGGGCTACCTCTCGGTGTGATGTGAACAGAGGAATCATGGATCCCTGGACTGGGCTGGGGGAAAGGGACACTCCAGGATAAAGATCCCTTCTAGAGCAGGAAGCCCACATGTCCTACAAGGGTGAAATAGTGACCCCTTGCCAAGAACCAACCAGAAACAAATGAACAGTCGGAAAAAACTCCTCAGGACCTGGGGGCCTGTCTGCATCTAGCCCCTTCCCCATCTCCACTCTCACTTTGGCTTAGACTCCTAAAACTCAGGTGACCACACTGGGCAGGCTAGGAAAGGAGATTGCAGGGAACTCTGGGGAGCACGTCCCATGAGACAGGTGCGCACGCCCACAGTGGGTAGTGTTGGGTCCCTCTTGGAAAGCTTCTGAAGGGTAACTTCTAGTTAAGATGACGTTGTAAGTCCAATATGGAGGCACCCAATCTGCTCCACAGTTAACAGCAAGAATAGGTGAGATTTAAAAAGTATATATTAAAAAAGAAAAGTATAAAGATGTAGCCGGATTAAAACAATGATATGAAGATCTCCATAAACCAGAAATGGTACAGAAGGATAAAGATGTGTGAGGTAGGGAAGAGATCCTGTGGCCAGGAGAGGAAGAGTCTAGAGATGCCTGGACGTGGCAGGAGAGGCTCCGTGCAGGAGGCTGGACTTGGGATCAAGCTCCATCTTGATGGGACCTTGGATGGGCCCAAGGGGATCTGCTCCTGCTCTGTCGCTTCTCCAGCAGGATTGGTCTTATGAATTTGGGGAAAAACATGCCTTTGCTTTCCCAGGAGGCCCTAAGGCCCCAGGAACTGAGGGGCTCGGAGCTGGAGGTGGTCTTGGAGAGCTTCTTTCTGGGTCAAGGGCAAAAGTCGTAGAGGGAGGATCTGCCTTTTAATGAGAAGACAGGTTCTCTTGACAATTAAGCAAGCTTGGGAAACCCCATTCTTCTTCAGGCTGCCAACCTGTTTCACCAATGGTAGCCTTTACAAAAGTTCCTGGTCGTGGGTGAGTTAACAGAGCCTGGCCCTTGGGCTTCCCAACGTTCTTCCTGCTGCCTTCCACTCCCTCCTCCATCTTTATCTTCCCCTCATTCTTCTCCCTCTCTGCCCACCACTTGCTGATCACGGTCGCTGCCTGGAGGAAGTCACACGAGGTCCAGCCTGTCTAATCAGGGAGGCAGACACATGAGACGGTCAATTGCTGTGGTTTGCTCCAGGCACTTACAAAGGGAGGGGCAGACTTTCTGTGGGATATAGGAAGACTCTGTGGGGTGGGTGATTTGGAACTGGAGCTGGCAGGACAGAAAGGAGGGGAGGGTGGGGAGGGCAGTCCAGGCAGACGGAGAATCAGGTGCAATCATACAGAGTAGGGAAAGAAATGACAGGGCTGCGTTCGTTTCATTTTATCGGATTTAATCTTTTTTATTTAGGTATCGTTTACATCAAGGAAATTGCACAAATATTTCTGGCCATTATTACTTCAAAATTTTTCTGCTCCTCCCGACTCCCTTTTTGCCTAGGACTCCAACTACACATGTGTTAGACCACTTCATTTTGTCCCACGGGCCACTGGGGTTCTGTGGTTATTTTTCCCCGGTTCGCTTTCTTCAGTTTGGATAATTCCTGTTGCTATGTTTTCAAGCCTTCTGATCTTTTCTTCTACAATTAAATTTTCTCTTAAGCCTAGCCAGTGAATTTTTCATTTGGGATATTGAATTTTTCATCTCCAAAAATTCAATTTGGTACTTTTTTACACGTTGTTTTTTTCACATTATGTTAATGTTTCCCTTATTTAAGCATATTTTAAGTAGCTGTTTTATAGTCCTTGTCTATTAATTCCATAATCTCAGTGATGTCTGGATCTCTTCCTATTGACTTATTTTTTTTCTTCTGGTCATGGGTCACATTTTCCTATTTCTTAGAAAGTCTAGCAATTTTTGATTGGATGCTGGCCATGGTGACATTACAATTTCTGTTTTTTGTTGTCTTCGTTTATCATATGTTGACACTTGTTTTGACAACCAACTAAATTATTTGCAGAACTGCTTTATCCTGTCGAGGCATGTTTTCAAGCTTTGTTAGGGTGTCTACAGTAGCTCCAAACCAAAGTTAGTTTAGCCCTAATGTCAAGATGTGGTACTTCCAGGGTCCCTACTGAATGTGCCAGGTGTTCCATGAGGTCTCTTCACTCTGGCTGGTCATTGCCTAGGTATCTTCCCATGCTGTGTGAACTCTGGAAATTCCTCTGCTTGCATCTTCACAGCAGTGTTTTGATTTTGTTTTTGTTGGACCAGCCTTGTGCAATTTCTCTGTACGCATGCAGATCTTAGCATTTAGCTGGGGACTTAAGCTAATGCACATTTTTGCTGCACAAATTGTAGCTTCCTCGGCTTTGCCAGACTCTGATGTCTGTCTCTAAGCTCAGCAAGCTTGTCGTGCTTTCCTTGGGTTTCTCTTTCTGTGTCGAAAAGTGCCTTTAGGCAGAAAATCGAGACAGTCATCGGGCTTACCTCACCTGTTTCCCTTCTCTGCCTGTTGTCCACTGTCTCAATTGCTTCATATATTTTTTTAGTGTCTTGATTGTTTCATACATTTTTGTCACGTTTTCTACTGTTTACAACCGTTTACAAGTCCAGTATCAGTGACTTTGTCTTGGTCAGAAGTGTAAGTCAACTCAAATTTTATATACGTGCATGCCTGTATAATTATCACCCTAAATGAGACCCTGAAAGAGTTTCCTTTGCTCATTTCCAGTCAGTATCACCCCTTAGAAGTAAATTGCTCATTTTATTTTATTTCCGTTCATTCATTCATTTATTCATTCATTCATTCAGCAAACACTTACTAAGACCTTAGTATTGGCCAAACAGCAGTGAATAAGATAGGAAAGTTCCCGGATTCATTAAATTTCAATCACACAAATAAATGTGAAATTCTGTGATGAATGTTTCACCAAGAAGTTGATGGCACTATAAACACATTTTATAGGAGGAATTTTCCTTAGCTGGGTGGTCCAAGAGAGCTTCCTTGAGAAAGTGGCATGAGCCAGGACCTAAACAATGAATAGGAATTAATTAGGAGAAAAAGTTTGGTGAGAGGAGTGAGGAGAACACTCCAGAAGTAGGGAACAACAAATATCACGTGTGGGAATCATAAAAATTGGCAGAAGGCTAGACATACAGTCTGGAGCGAGAGGCTTTGAGATGTGTGGTGCAGTTGGAGGAAGTGGAGCCCAGGCTATGCAGCTTGGACTAAGGATTTCACTGCCCACTCTGGGAAATGGGAGGCTATCAGAACACTTTGAAAATGGTAGGTGATGTATTAGCCTGGGGAATGAGGAAGCAGGAGAGGCAAGGATGGGTCCTAGGCTTGAATAATTATGTGAATGGGGGTGCCATGAACGAAGATGTTGAAAGAAGATTTGGGTTGTAACTTTTGTTGGGAAACTGTGTTCAGGAAGAGTCTGAGTTCAATTTGGGTCATACTGAGCTGAAGGTTCATCAGGAGGAGATACCAAGTAGGCAGTTAGATATATAAGCTCAGAGGAAAGGTCTGGCCTGGAGATTAAAAATAATAAGTGATGTGCATCTCTTAGTAATGAAGCTGAGGGTGCAATGAGATCAGCTGGAGAGAGAGGAGAGGTTAGAGTGAGGAGAGCGCTACAAGCAAGTAACCAGTGTTGAGGCTGCCAATGCATAAGGGCTGGGAGGAGAGGAGCAACCCGCAAAGATGCCTAAGGAGGAGGAGCAGAGAGATGGGAGATATCCTGGAGAACATGGTGTCACAGAGCCAAAGGGAGGGACTGGATAAGAAGCCAGATGTGGTCTCCAGTGCCAGATGCTACTGGGAAGTCAGTTAAGACGAGAACCTAGACAGGTTCCCAGGCTGATTGTGATTCTGTAGACCCAGAAGCCAGACTGGAGTGGGCCAGAGAAAGAGAAGGAGGTGAGGCCACGGAGCCATGAATACACAGCTGTTGAGGATTTGGGCCGTGATGGGGAGGATGGGGATAGGGCTGCAGCTTGAAGGGAATGAGGGGGTGAAAGGAGGATTTTTATTGTGTTGCTGGTGGTGGTTTGTTTGTCTTAATGAGCAAGACTCAAACATCTTTAAAAGTCAAAGGCAAGGAGCTGGCCCTGTGGCCGAGTGGTTAAGTTCGCCCGCTCCGCTGTGGCGGGCCAGGGTTTGGCAGGTTCGGATCCTGGGCGCGGACATGGCACTGCTCGTCAGGCCACGTTGAGGTGGCGTCCCACATGCCACAACTGGAAGGACCTGCAACTAAGATATACAACTATGTACCGGGGGGGATTTGGGGAGATAAAGCAGAAAAAAAAATTGGCAACAGTTGTTAGCTCAGGTGCCAATCTTAAAACAACAACAACAAAAAATCAAAGTCAAGCATCCAGTTGAGAGGGAGTGTGTACACACAGAAGAGAGAGGTGTAGGGGTCCTGAGATGGAGACAAAGGGTATCTAAATATCAGGGAGGGAGAGTGACCTCAAAAGGAAGGGGGAGGGGAGGAGAGCTGGGGCAGGTGGGGCTGTGTCTGGTGGAGGAGGTTGAGGTAGTTGCTTTTCTGAGGGTCTCCCTTTTATGTGAGATAGGAGGCAATGTGGCGTGATGTGTATGAGTGTGTGTGCACATGTGGCAGAGTGAGGAGTCCATCCTGAGGAAATGGGAAAGATTGAGATATCCCCTACCGTCAATGGGAGAGTGAGTTGATGGGTGCTTTATTTGCCAGGCAAATAAAGATCGGTGATTGGGAATTTGGTGTGGACCAACCTGCTTCCTGAGCCACCTTCCCCCCAGCGCTTGGCAAAGAAGGACCCGAGAGGTGGGTTATTCCAAGTTTGGAGCCTGGCCGACAGTGTGTGTCACAAAGACAAAGGCGCCAGGGAATGTAAGGTTTGGGGATGAAATGAGCCCTTCGACACTCAAGCTGGATAAAAAGGCAAATGAAATCAGGCTTGGGTGGGTGGCCTGAGGGAGATACAACCTTTCCAGGAAACTGGAAGAGCTGTGAGCTCGAGGATGAAGCTGAGGAGGTAAGCTGGGGCTCAGTGGAGAAGGACCTTGAATGCCAGGCACTTGGGTGTTCCTCCCAAGGTCAATTGAGGAATCTGAATAGATGAGTGACACATGAGATTTGCATCTAGCAAGCTCACACTTTCTGCAGTGCTGGTGAGTGGCTGGAGCTGGCAGACGAGTGAAGAATTGAGCAAGTGAGAGACAATGGATGGTGGAATGAAGGCAGGGGCAGCTGGGAGGGAGGGGCCCAGGCAGGGCCAGGCACTGAGAAGACACAGTCCCTGTCACCCAGAGCCTGTCGCCCCATGCTCACACAGCCCCGGGCCATAGTCATGCCGCAGCAGAGAAAGGGGCGGAGGCCTTCGGGGGGCTGGGAGAGAGAAGGGCACCGAGGGTGGACGGGAGTCTGGGATGGGGCGAGGCCAGGCGCGGAAAGAGGTTGGATGTGAAGAGCTGACTGAAGGAACTTTTCACGGAGCTTTCCACCGAGAGCCTGAAGACCTGCCCCTTGAGGCCCGTGGCCAGAAAGCCCAGACTGTCAAGGCAGGGAGCCTGTTGAGGCCACCTTCCCCTGAGGCCTGGAGAGAAGCAGTGACTGGCCCAGGGTCACATGCAGGCCAGGGCCATGGCGGGGCCAGAACACTTACTAGCCGACTCCCTGAGTGACTACCAGTTCAGGTGGGTCTCCCTGCCCAGCCCAGATCCCCATTCAGCAGGATTTGGGACATGGAGTCATATGTCTTTATCAAGACCATGTGTGCTGATGGGCATGTGGACCCTCTGGGTGTTAGCAGGTGCCCCTGACAGCCCCCACGCCCAGAAAGCCTCCCCAGAGAAGGGCGCATGCCTTGGTGGGACGGCCTGGGAATCTGCGGCGCCTCATTCTTGTGCCTGGCAGTGGCTCCTTTCCCCCTGGGCACAGCTGACCCTCTCTTCCTTCAACCCCACCCTCTCTCACAGTCACAAATATCCAGGGACAAACCTGTCCCTTCACCTCACTTCCAAGGGAAGAACGTAAAATCAGAAGAGGCACGACGGAGAAGCAGCTTTGATCTCATGCCTGCTTTGGGTCAGACGCCATGCTGGGCGCTATACAGACTGTCTCACCTTCTCCTAAGAGCCACCATCTTTCACAGACAGGGGAGCGCAAGACTCAGGGACATGACGCAATGCACAGGTGCTTGCACAAGGCTGCCCTTCTTTAAACGTAATCTATTGCTCTGAGGTTGGGAGGAAATCACTGGTCTTGCTTAGGCTCTGACTTCTGGTTGGCTGTCAGGATCAAATGCTGCTACTCAATCACTGAGGCCAGTGGTCCTGCAGACCCCACATTCTCACATGGCTTCCTGAAGACCCCCAGCCTGACACAGAGCTCATTGAATAGGAGAAACTCAGGGTTTTAGGCCTACTTTCGTCTCTCCTTCGTTCCGTTCCACCCTGGTTCTGACACTGGTGTAAACGCTCTTCCGACGCAGGTGGGTGCACCAAGTGTCTGTTGAGGCCCTACATTGCACACTGCTGTGTGCCGGGGGTGGGTAGAGCAATGAAGGACACATCTAGCTGCCAGAATAGTCCTTGAAACTTCCTTCTGATTGAGGCAGTCCTCTGCATCAGTCCCCATTGTGGACCCCAAGGCCCTGAGTCCAGTCTGTACATCCCTGCACATGGCCTTTCATGTCGGCAGCCTGTCCCTCAACGCCCGTCATCCTCTTTCCCACCAGCCCCTCTAGTATTGAGATTGCATTTCACGGACTCTCTTCTGCTCTTCACATCGACCTTGCACAGGCAGTTCTCTTGGCCTAAACCTCTCTTCTCCTCTCGTCCCCTTTCCCATGCTAACATTTTTCAAGTCTTAATGAGCTGTCACTTCCGGTAAAGCTGTCCTTACTGTGAGATAGGTGTTCCCAAAGCTTGTACTTACCCATCACATTCTCTTCTCACACCTGGTGGTATTTGCCAATTGTCCATCCCCCAATAAGATCTTTAAGGGAAAGGACTCTGTTTCCCTGTCCTCCACGGTAGCCCCAACGCCTCCTATAGAGCCCGTATGAGTTGACATGTCCACCTCAAGGTATTGAATTCAAGAAATAAATGATCCCTGTCCCCAAAGAACCTACAGATTACTAGAAAGACCTGCACGTAGTCAATGATAATCCACGCAGTGATGGAAGTAGAATCAGGTTTCAGAAGTAGGGGAGGAGAGAAGGGAGAGAGCGATGAAGTTACAACAGGCAGGAAGGTTGGAAAGGGCCTCTAAAGAAGGTCATGGCCAAGTAGAGTTTTCAAGAGTAAGAAAGAAGGGCTTTTCCATGGGCAAGGGGAGGGGGCGTCCCAGGAGAGGAATCAGGCTTAGCCAGCCGAGGCATAGAAGCTTGGTAGTAGGGAGTGGGGTTGGGGGAGGGAAGATGGGCCGTGGGGAGGGAGCTCATGGGCAGTTGGCTGTTGCTTTAGTGTGCAGGAGGACTGAAGATGGGTGTACTGGTGGGCAGTGGGGTCAAAGAGAGGGGAAGGGGGCAACTCTCAGAGGGCATGTGCCCTATAGAGGGTTTCACCTCCATCCCTCAAGAGACGGTCTTTGCCCAGAGTCAGGCTGGTGGAGTTCACTCTGGCAACCCTGAGAAAAATTGATTTGAGGGAACATGTCCAGAGGGAGGAAGATGAGTCTAGATGCCTTCAGGACTGTCCACGGAAGAGATGAGGAGAGTCTGGACCAAGGGCAGGGCAAGGAGATGGACAGAAGGTGGGGCTCGCGATGTCTCAAGAAGGTAGAACAGTTGACCCTTCCCTGGATGGCTCAGGAGTGCAGAGTGATGGTCAGTTTTCTGTCTTGGATGATGGCATGGGTGACGTGACCACCTGGAGAAGGAGAAAGAAGGAGCAGGCTCAGGGTGGGGGTAGCTTGGAGGTCAGTTTAGAACATGTGGATGAAGAATCCAGTAGGTGGGTGAATATATGTGAGTGTAGCTTAGAGCTGTTGACGAAAATAATCCATAACCAATCTATAAATGAAAATTTGGGTGAGTTTATTCTGAGCTTAAATCTGAGGATTATAACCCGGGAGAGTCTTTCCACAAAGGAACAGAGCACTCCAAAGAAGTGGGGGTATACAGGGTGGTTATATACCCTCAAAGAGTATGTTTCACATATGATTGAAATGTCCCTTTTACAATAGTCGCGAGGCTGCTCTGTCAGCACAGCAATTGATGGAAACGGCAGATAGGTCTCAGTGAACGCCGCGGGGTGGCAGGTGTGTTGCCTCGGGCTGGGGGGTCACAGATGAGCACTGCAATCGGTTCCCAGCCTAAAGAAACATGCTTAATCTTTAAGGAGACGCCAACCTTGGGAGGGGGAGGGAAGTTGCACCTTTATCTCAAGGGCCTTTGTTCTTGCCATAGGGAATCTCTAAAGCAGATATACAATGCGTGCTCAACGGCCTCGGTCAGGCCCTTTTGGAAAGACAAGGTCAGGTCGAATTAGGTTTATACCAAATGGCTTCCTCATATACTCCAATATATCCTATTGCTTGCCATTTCAATTTGTCACTTAGAGAGTCAAACAACAGACACAAAACTACAAAACAAAAATCGATGAATCAGATCAACGGAAACGGAGAGAACTTTACAGTTTCCCAAAGGAACTGCTCATTCAGCCAGAGATTCTTCACATACTTCCTTCTAATTTAGTCTCATCTAGTACGAGAAAATGGTATTCGATTGACACACATTCAGTTTCCACAAAGAGCTGGTTGGGAACGTGGCTATCACGTTAGGACTGGCCTGACATAGACAAGAGATATTGCATGAATCCTCTGGATGACTCTGTAAGGTGCAGATAATCGTCCCTCTGTTACAGCGCAGAATAGGAAAACTGACATTCAGAGAGGTAAAAAACTGCCCGCCACGAACATCAGAGTTGATGCACGCAAGCCCAGCCCTGTCCTACTCCAAAAGGACTAGTTTCCGATCGGGTCCTTTAGTTTGAAATCCTCCTGGTGCCAAAGCCTTGCTGGGCTAGGCCTGGGGGGGAGCAGGCAGTTCTGACTGGAACCAGCGGCTCCCCGCAACTGGCCAGCCTCACTCGAGGTCCCTGGAAGACCAAACTTCCAGGACAGCCTTCGGCTCTGCGTTTCCACTTTTTGAGGGACCTCAACATGGCAGTAAATGCCTGTGGCTGGGGAGGGCCAGCCATGGCTAGAAAATGATCAGATCTATACAAACGGATAAAGAGTGTTTGGAGGGCTCTCTGGGAGGTAAGAGATCATTCTGGCTGCTAAGACTGGGACTTTGCAATCTGCTTTCGTCATCTCTCTTCTTGAAAAATAAGCCCTTAAAGCAGAAATGGCAAAGAGCGTGGGATGTGGGATTTGAGACCTGACTTTGAAGCCTAGCTAGAACACAGACTAGCTGTATGACCTCGGGTAACTTACACAAACTCTCTGGGGGCTGTTCACTCATTTGTAAAGTGAAGACAATAATACTATGTACATTGTGGGGTTATCGCGAGAATCAAATGAGGTTACATAAGAGAACAGCTCTGTTAACTGTCCTGTTGGTCCCCATTCTATCACTAACGGTGTGGGATGTTGCAAGGTCTCTGATTCAGGGATGGACCCTCAGCTTACTTCCCCTTAACGGTTCTTTCCTCTCTTGCAGACTTATTTCGTTCCAAAACGGCATCTTCCTTTTATCGAGTTGTCTTAGTAGTCAGCCTCTGTGCTCCCATCTATTGTGCGCCCCCATCTGGTCCCTCCAGCAGAGGGGTCCCCCTTCCTTCCTCCACAAAGAGCAGCCCCGCCTTTCAAATGTCTTCCAGCAACACCAACTTCGCCTTCCGACTATACTGGAAGCTGGTGCTGAAGACCCCAAGTAAGAACATCTTCTCCCCGATGACTGTCTCTGCTTCCCTGGTTATGCTCTCACTAGGGGCCCGCTCAGCCACCAAGACCCAGATCCTCCAGAGCCTCGGCTCCAACCTCACACACACGTCAGAGCCTGCCATCCACCAGGGCTGCCAGCTCCTGGTCCACGCACTCAGTGTCCCCAGCAAAGACCTGGACTTGAAGATGGAGAGTGTCCTCTTCATCAAAAAGGAGCTGCAGAAAAATTTCTAGGACAATGTCGAGAGGCTGTATGAGTCAGAAGTCCTCTCTACAGATTTCTCCACCACCTCCACTGCCCGGGAGAGGATCGACAGCTACGTGGAGAAGGAGACCAAAGGAAAGGTTGTGGACTTAATCCAATGCCTTGAACTTCTGACAGCCATGGTCCTGGAGAACCACATTTTCTTTAAGGGTAAAGCTCTAAGAGGTTGATTTTGATTTTAACATTCTGTTGCTTTTTTTGTCCGCTAGTCAAATAAGCAAACCCTAAACAGCAGGGTGGAGTAATGGAAGACCCGAGTTCCAACTAGTTTTAGTATCAGTTCCAGTGGGGACTCATTGAGCTCTAAGATAACTCGATATTTGGGTAGCCTGATTATGTGTCCTGAGGGGCTGACATTGAGCTCAGTGGGCAGCCCATGGGAAAAATCTCCTGGAAGTTAGCTTAGGGAAAAGGACCTCAATTCTTGCGACCAGCAGCTGCCCCACTGTTCTGTACAGTTTTTCAGGAAGGACACCGAGCTCTCTGATAACCCAGTTTAAGAAGCAAATCCAAAGGTGAGAACACTTTCATAGGTGTGGAAGTGCAGACAGGCCAGTGTAACTGTCACTCACGTCCCCTGGACGTCTGTCAAGAGCTTTACAATTGACAAAGACACTGTGTTGCAGTAGAATGAGCACTGGCTTTAAATGAACAGCCCTGGGTTTGAATTCCACCTCTGTACCTTACTTGCTCCATGATGCTGGGCGTATTGATTTAAAAGATTACCATGTAATGAATGGCTGCTGTATGCCGGCCTCTATGCTGACTGGATGGGTGGATGATAAAGCCAACTTCACAGGGTTGTGCTTCTGGGTGAAGTGCCTGGACTCTCCAGGCAGAGTTGTCATGGATGCTATTGTACCTTCTCTCCCTCCCTCTCCTCCCCTTCTTTTCTCCTTCCTTCCATTCATCCATCCACCCATTTATCTATCCATTTGTCCCTCTATCCACTCATTCACCTATCTTTCACCCATCTATCCAGCCATTCTGCAAGGAGGGAGGAGAAGGGAAAAGAAAGAATATGCTTCGAGTCTCTACTAAGTTTCCTGTACTCTATATATGTTGTTCTGTTTAACTTTAGTTTATTTTTTATTGAAATTTTAATCTCTTATCATAAAGTTCATAATTTTAAAGCATACGCTTCAGTGGTAACTGGATTTTAGTATATCCAAAGGTTGTAGAAACACCTCCACTATGTAATGCCAGAACATTTTCATCGTCTCAAAAAGAGACCCCTTATCCATTAGCAGTCACTTCACATTCCTGCTCTTCCCCCCAGCAACAAATACTCTACTTCCTGTCTCTACAGTTTTTCGTATTCTGTACCTTTCGTATAAACAGAATCATATAATATGTGCAGGTTTTTATGTGGACATAAGTTTTAAATTCCTATACTAAGGAGCATGATTGTGGGATTGCATGGCAAAAGTGTGTTTGGTTTTGAAAGAAACCACCACTGTCTTCCAAAGTGGCTGGACCAGTTTGCGTTCCCTGCAGAAATGTATGAGAATTCCTGTTGCTCCACGTCCTTGCCAGCATTTGGTGGTGTCAGTGTTCCAGATTTTGGCCATCTGGATAGGTGTGTCGTGATATCCCATTATTGTTTTAATTTGCATTTCTCTGATGACATATGATGTGGAGCATCTTTTCCTATGTTTATTTCCCATCTGTATATCTTCCTTGATGAGGTACTTGTCCAGGTCTTGGGCCCATTTTTTAATCCATTTGTTTGTTTTCTTATTGTTAAGTTTTAAGAGTTCTTTGTATATTTTGGGTAACAGTTCATTAGCAGATGTTTCTTTTGCAAATATTTTTTCCCCAGTCTATGACTTGTCTTCTCATTCTCTTGACACTGTCTTTCACAGAACAGAAGTTTTGAATTTTAATTAAGTCCAGCTTATCAAGTATTTCTTTCATGTATTGTGACTTTGGTGTTGTATCTAAAATTTATTGCCGTACCCAAGGTCATCGAGATTTTATTGTATGTTATCTTCTAGGCGTTCTATAGTTTTGTATTTTACATTTGTGATCCATTTTGAGTTAATTTTTGTGAAATGTGTAAGGTGTTTGTGTAGATTCATTTTCTTTTTTTTGCACGTGAATGCCAGTTATTCCAGCATCGTTTGTTAAAAAGACTATCTTTGCTCCATTGTATTGCCTTTGCTCCTTTGTCAAAGACCAGCTGACTATTTTTATGTGGGTCTAATTCTGGGCTCTCTATCCTGTTCCACTGATCTATCTGTCTACTCTTTCACCAATACCACGCTGTCTTGAATCCTGTAGCTTTATAGTAAGTCTTGAAGCCAGATAGTGTCAGTCCTCCAACTTTGTTCTTCTCCTCTAATATTGTGTTGACTATTCTGGGTCTTTTGCATCTTGATATAAACTTTAAAATCAGTTTGTTGATCTCTACAATATAACTTGCAAGGATTTTGATTGGGATTGCTTTGAATCTATAGATTAGGTTGGGAAGAACTGACATCTTATCAATATTGAGTCTTCCTATCCATGAATATGGAATATCTTTCCATTGATTTAGTTCTTTGATTTCATTCATCAGAGTTTTGTAGTTTTCTTCATATAGATCTTGTACATATTTTGTTAGATTTATACCTAAGTATTTCATTTTTTTAGATGCTAATGTAAATGGTTTTGTGTTTTTAATATCAAATTCCACTTGTTCATTGCCGGTATATAGAAAAATGATAGATTTTTGTATGTATACCTTGTATCCTGCAAGCTTGCTGTAATCGCTTAGTAGTGTCAGTTCTATATCGTTGCCATTATGGGCATCTTATTCCTCAGCTTTTCCTTTTTTAAAGTTTTTGATTAGTCTATTGTTTGTCCCATCCGTTATCCTTGCCCAGGCAGCCGTGAAGCTAAACACTTGTCTGCAATTGTTTCTAACAAATATTCCCTGACCCCCCGTGAGCCAGCTTTTAGCACTGAGTGAGCTCCAATCAGCCTTGTAAGTGGGATGTCCCAGGGATTGTTGGACAGGTCAAAAAATGCTAATTCTTTGGAAATGAGACTTTGAAAGAGCTCCAGCTCTGTTCCCCTCCATCTGGTATTGGGAATTCAGGCTGCTATTTTTCAAGGTTATTGCTGAGCTGGAGAGTAGAGGATGGAACTAGTGGAAGATAAAATGCCGCAAAGTTGTCTGTTCTCATTGAGATTCAGCCATTTGTCTTGAATAAACTCTCCCCAGGTAGCTGCAAGCCTTTGGTTAATGTCCAGAGTTCTGAAAAAGTTGATTCGGACTATTTTTGCCAGTTTTTCCTGTTACCTTTATGGAAGGGTGAATATGCAGAGGTCTTTACTCTGTCATTTTTGCTGATGCCACCTCTACCCCCAGCCTGTCTTATTAAGCTTTTTGGCTAGTCTATTGTTTGCCTCAACTGTTACCCACTGCCTCAGGCAACTGCAAAACTTATCACTGCCTGTAACTGTTTTTGACTAATTTCCCCTGAGGACAAGGCTTTTTGTATTGTCTGAGCTCCAAATCAGATCAAATACAGACAGGTTTGCAAGTGATGCCTTCCAGGGAAGCACAAGACCGGTCATATGATGGCAATTCTTTGGGAATGAGTCTTTGAAAGGATTCGAACCCTATTTTTTCCCTTCAGTGGCTGCCAGCCTGCTGGATTTCACTGCAAATGCAGGCTATTATTTTTCAAGGCTACTAGAGAGCTGGGGAGTGGAGAATGGAACTAGAGCAGGTTAAAATGCCACAGAGCTCACTGTTCTTACCAAAATTACCTGTTTTTCTTAATAAATTGTTCCCAGTTTGCTGAAAGCATTTGGTTAATTTCCAGATTTCTAAAAAAGTAAGTTCTGACCATTGTTGGCAGTTTTCTCATTGCTTTTATGGAGGAGGGAGTTTTCAGAGTACCTTACTTTACCATTTTTGCTATCCTTACCTCATTAATTGCACTTTGACATAAAGACCTCTCTTCTCTCTTTGTGCTAGCCAAGTGGGAGAAGCCCTTTAACCTTGAAGATGCAAGTAAAAGCTTTCCATTCCTGGTGGGCAAAGGAACCACTGTGCAGGTCCTGATGATGCACCAGGTGGAGCAATTTGCTTTTGGGGTGGATCTGGAGCTGAACTGCAGAAGGACTACAGTGGAGAAATCATGGCCTTCTTTGTCCTCCCTGGCCAGGGCAACATGAGGCAGCTGGAACAGGCCTTGTCAGCCAGGACACTGAGGAAGTGGAGCCACTCACTCCAGAAGAGGTGGGCACCTGTGTCAATTTGCTGGGGCCTGAGGCAGGTGATGGTGCACATCCAAGGATGGGGAAAAGACCAGGATAGTTGCTATTGAATAGTCACTCCTGCAAATTGAGCAGCATCTGCATGCTGGACAGTGAGCTTGGTGCTGTGCATACATGGTCTCACTTGAACTTCACAATCACCTGACAGATGAGAATTATTATCACCTTATCACCCCCATTCACAGATAAGGAACTAGAGGCTCCAAGAGGGGAAGTGAATTGCCCAAGGTCACGTAGCTAATATGTTCCTACAACACTATTATGTCACTGTTGCTATTCTCTCTGCCTGCCCATTCGATATTGAATTCCACAAAATGATTCCATAAAAATAGACAAGCAACAAAACCATTAGTGCTCACCTATAAAATGAGGATAATAATATTACTGATCTCATAGGTTGTTCAAAAGATAAAATAAGTTACTATTTATAAAGTGCTCAGAAGAATGCCAGGGAGATAGTAAGTGTTCAGTAAATGTTTAACTAATAGTAATATTATTGTTATTTCTGTAATTATTATGGAGAGTATCAAAGGATGCTAACCATAAGATAAAAAGGAATGTCAAAGTCTTAGGTACAGTCTCTTAGCAATATTTTTTTTGCCGTTGTCAGCATCATTCCCAGGCATTTATAGTCTAGGAGAAGAGAGAAGGCAGGATTAGGGATAACTGTATTTCAAGAAAGACAAAGATTAATGCCCCAGGGGAGGTAGGCAGAGTGCTGAGGAACTTCTGAGCAAAGAGAGATCACTTCCAGCTGGGATTGAAGGAAGGCTTCAAGGAGGTGGTGCATCTGAGCCACAAGTATGGCTAGGACATGAAGGTGTGGCTAGGACATGAAGGTGTGGCTAGGTCATGAAGGTATGGATAGGACATGAAGGTATGGCTAGGTCATGAAGGTATGGATAGGACATAGAAGCTTGGGAAGGGCATTTTTGGTAAAGGAAACAGCACCAGCAAAGATGCTAAGTTGGAGTTCAAGAGACATTATAGGATGTTTCAGAGATTTCTTCTCATCTCAGACTGCAACCAGGGCTGGATAGAGGAGGAGGAGGCAGCACAGAGGAGGGGAGGAGTGGCTGTAGAGAGCAGCAGACAGAGCAGAGAGAAGATGGAGATGGCCAAGCCAGCACAGGAGACCGTGACAGGGAAGAGAGAGCTGTCCATTGTGCTAGATGTTACAAGAAGTCCATCAGTGAGGACTGAAGTGTCCATCCATCACTTTTGTGCTTTCATTTCTTTGACTCACTAAGTACATGACCTTGGGCAAACAACCAAAACTAAGCTTTACCATCTTTAACATGGAGATAATGTTCATGAGTGTGCCTGGGACAATACCTGGCACGTAGTAAATGCTCAACAAACGTGGGCTGTTCACTCTTGATTCAGGGAAACCATTGCAGAGGAAGAAAAAATTGTGCCAAACTCTAGAGCCGTGCTGTCCAATATTGTGGCCACATGTGATTATTTAAATTTTAATCAATTAAAATCAAGTAAAATTAAAAATTGAGTTCCTCGTTGGCACTAACCACATCTAAGCTGCTCAATAACCACATGTGGCTAGTGGCTGCCATGTTGGACAGCGCAGGTACAGAGTATTTCTGGCTTTGCAGGAAGTTCTATTGGACTTTGCTGCTCTCAGGGATTACTAGGGTTTGTCTCAGGAAGGGCTGGTTGGGGGGACTCTGGGCCAGGGGTGGTAGATGTGCTTCCATCACTGCCCAGTGCCTCCCATTGGTCTCTGCCATAGGCTCCCTTGCTGAGGCCCCATCTCTGCTCTGTCCCCTACTTCATTAGGGGACCCATTTCTCACCTCATATCTCTTCAGAGCTGGACTTGCTCATCCAGGAGGCTTATGTCCAGTGCAACTTGGGTTGGTTGTCAGGGATGTGTTGATTTCTTTAGCACAACCAGCCTAGAGGAGGAACAGAGTCTCCTGAAATGCCACCTCGAAGCAGAGGTGGAGACCCAGGGTGTTGTGACCTCTCCTCTTTCTTTCTCCTTCTCCACAGGTGGATAGAGGTGTTGATTCCAAAATTTTCCATTTCTGCCTCCTATGATCTAGAAACCATCCTCCCAAAGATGGGCATCCAGCATGCCTTTGACAAAAATGCTGATTTTTCTGGAATCACTAAGAAAGACTTTCTGTGGGTTTCCAAAGTGAGTTGGTCCATGAAATATTGCCCAGACTGGAAGGGCTTATAGCGATTGGCTAATTGAGCACTCTCATCTCATTGATAAGGAAACAGAGGTCCTGCGAGGCGAAGTGACTTCTTTGTGGCAGAAGTAGGTCCGGATCTCATGGCTACCAGGCCTGTGGCTTTACAGCCATCGTGCCTCTGATACACAGGCATCTTTGATCCCTCTTCAGACAAATGTTCCTCAGGTCCAACTACAGTTCTTTGAGAATTAGGCCCCAACACCTGCTGCAGACAAGCAGGTGCCCACCTGGCATTCGACCTCACCTCCCTGAAACCTAGGGGCTCACACTGAGGTCACGACATAGCTGCCATGGGCCATTGGTACTCTGTAGATCTGTTGTGTTTGGCCTGCAGTGTTAAAAAACAAAAAGAAGAAGAAAAAGAGAAAGCTGATTTCTAAAACATAGGATATTGGATGTAAAAGTCTAATTTCTCATTCTCTAAATAAATCACTGAGCCCAGTTTCCACATGGCAAATGTGAGCCCAAACCTCTACACTGCAGCCGTCAGCCAGAGCTGAGCCAGGAGCACCCCTTTCAACGAGAGGGTGCCCTCCAGGTTCCTGTACTCTTACAAGAGGTCTTGGCGTCTAGCCCCTGTCTGCACATGGGTTTCTGATCCTGGATGTAAAACTTAGTTTTGATAACAGATTATAATAGTCAGAAGTGGTCCTGGGCCACTGAAGGGGACCTTGTCATTGTGTCCAGGGAAGCAATGCCGAGAGGTCCCGCTGGAAGAGGATGAGCATAAGGGACCTCTCCTCTTATGTGCTTAAGTGCATAAATAATGGCTGTAGTTGTGAGAAGTTCTTGGGCCCCCGGAAGCTTAGGAGGACATATACCCCAGGTTAAGAATCTCTTCCCTGGAAGACCAAGAAGGGATCCAATGTTTAATAATCATTTAATAATTTAATAATACCTGATCTATGTCTCCTGTGCGACAATTGTAGCTACTACTGCATACGTGCTTTGTATGATCTCCTTTAACTGACCAAATAACCTCGGGGGATATGTGCAATTGTCGTCACCCTTTTGTAGGTTTGGAAAGTGAAGCACGTGGCCCCAAATAACTTTGCAATAATTAAGTCGCAGGACCAGGACTCGAACTCAGGTCATTCTGGTCTGTGTTTGTGACCATTCAACTCCACGTGGAAGGGCCAAGTGACCAGTAGCAACGAGAGCAGCAATGGGCAGAGCAAACCTAAGGCCAGGCGTGTGGCGTGTATAATCTTGAAGCCTCCTGAGGGGGCGTCCCTACTCCCAGGCAAAACACCGGAGCTCGGTCAAGTACAGGTATCTCCGTAGGGGCTGCTGATGTCTGTTTTTCCCTTGGCAGGCCACCCACAAGCCTGTGCTGGACATCAGAGAGGAGGACACCGAGGCCACAGCAGCCACAGCAGCCACAGCCACCAAGCTCATGCTCTGGTCAAAGGATGGCCCATCCCACTCTATCATCCGTTTTAACAGGCCCTTCCTGATGCAGATTATATAGAGATCCACAGAGACCACTCTCTTCCTAAGGAAAGTGGGAAATCCCACTGAGTTCTAGGTGGGAAAAGGCCTGTTGGCTGATTACACATTGACAATGCGCAGGAAATAACAAAGCACATGGCACTATGCTCCTGGTATGACATTAGGATGTGTCTCCTCCTGCTCTGAGGGGTCACCTGACCCCAGCAGAGCTGCCTCGCTGCTGGGACTGCCACTTTTGAGGTTCAGTCATCAACAGTGAGCGGAGATCCCAGTCACAAACCAAAGCCCATTTCTCCAGGCAGGGCTCTTTTCTGTGAATGCTCCCAGGTAATTAGCGCTATGGAACATTTCTAGGTTGGCATACTTTCATTCCTCAGAGCCCCTGGGAATGGTAACATAGAGGTCAGTCCCCTTTATTGCAGAATTACGGTAATAAATTCGGTAAACCTAAAACGTGAATTTGGCCAGCAATAGTGCTCCCACCTGCCTCCAGGGTTCTAATTTGAAAATGGTTTATCAGCTAACTCACAGTAGCCAGGTCATCACTATGTGACATGTCAGTGGCTGCATGAATTCATTCATCCATTCATTCAACAAAAACTTATGGGGTGCCTAATATGTGCTAGGAATGGATCAGATCGACAAGGTCCCCAGCCTACTCGGCCTAGATGGAGGTGACAGACCCCACAAAGTTTAACCAAACCTTAAATACACATGGTTGTTGCAGGTTCTGATTAAGCGCTGTGAAAGCATTGGATGAGATGGCTGGAAAGAGGGTAATGGGACTGTGAGGGTGTGTTTCTGTGAGCACAGTTCTGAGTCAGGAATGAGCAGACGTGGTGGAGGGACAGAAGGAGGCCTTTGTGGCTGGAACGGTAGAACCAAGTTCAGAGAGGTACAAGGAGGGCAGATCAGGTAGGGTGTTGGCCAAAGAAAGGAGTCTGGGCTTGCTGGGGTGCCATTAAACCAGCTGAGTTTGTCAAATAAGAAGACGAGCAGCTAACGTGTGGGTTGTGAAGACCTCTGAGGGCGTGCAATGGTTCTCCATCGGGACGTCGTCAGGACTGGCAGCCTCCCTGGCTCTGACGTCATCTGTGTGCTCAGCCTCCTGCCTGCTGGGTCATAGTGACAGCAGCTTGGCTCCCTTGCCCTGATTCCTCAGAACCACATGTGGTCCCGTGGACCACAGGCAAAGGCACCTCCACCATCTTTCTTCCTCGTCTCTGCTGGGTGGGATGTTCTGGCTCCTTCCACTTCACCTTTCGTTACTGAGGGTACCTCCTGAAGCCTCCAGTGGAGCTCCTACTCCCATCAGATCCAGATGCTCCTTTTCTGGGGGGTCCCAGTGCCCCACACCACCTTGGATGTGCCAGGGTCTCATGTTGGCTTTTCCAAGCTCTTTTGCGCAGAAAGAAAAAAACAGAAGGAGTTACACTACAGAGCTGGAAAAGCTTCAGGGGCATCCCCTGTCCCCATAGTCCCACCTTATTTTACAAATAGGAGAACAGAAACTCAAAGAGCGAAAACAACTAACCCAGGCCACAGGGACACCCTGGGCAGAATGAAAACCAAAGCCCAGAAATTGGGGGCTCCAGCTCTGAGCCTTTATAGCTGCCTGTACCAAACTTCACTTTACGTACAATGCTCTGCCCTCGAGCATGCCGTAAAAATCGCAGTGCAGAAACCAGTCATCCTTTCTCTAAGGAGCACACTGGTGAGACCTGGCTCCACGCACACACAGTGTGCCAAGAGTAGGCAGGACGTTCTACAATAGCACACGGAAAATGGCAGACACGAAGAACTGGCAAAGCTGTGTTTGCTGTTCACAACTAATGGTCCTTCCTGGTAGTTATGGGGAGTCCCCCGTAGTCAGGGGTGGGTGAGGGCTGTCAGCCTCCTTCCCCACAACCTCACTCCAGGTGGCACATACAACGAAAGCCAGCCTCAGCGGGCATTGCAGCACCCATTCAGACCTATATCAGCAAGTAGCCACAACATAGGCTGTCAGCTTGGGGAGATCTCAGCTCTCTGATCTTTCCGATGCCCATCTTTGCATTCGTTCTGAAACATGCCCAGGATTTGTTTTAACCGGGTATGGTAGGATGACAGACACAGAGACAAGTGCCTTTGAAAGAACTTTATTACTTACAGCTCCTGAGAGGAGAGGGCATGTCACACCAGGCAGGGCCACATGGGGAAGTGCCAGGGTTGATCAGGAGGTGGAAGCAGCGAGGGGAAAGCGTGGGCGAGAGCCTCTGTTACTGTCATGGTGGGAAGTAGTTAGGTGGAAGGGAAACACAGATGTTGAGGCTTGTGGTTGGAGGGTTGGAAATAGGACTTTTGTGTGCCCGTGTAAACATAGCCATGGTGTAGGTGGAAACAACTTTGTTAGTTTTGCCCATGATTTCAAGATGCCAAATCATCAGTTACAGAACATCAAGAATGATTATTATAGAATTACATGAAAGTTTCACTCAAGGCAGAAGTGATAATATTCTAAAGGCAGATTCAGCTAACTTTCTAATCAGAGCCAGAGGACAAGACTTCCTCAGGACAGCTAAACAAACAAACACGCCTTCGGAATCAGGAGTCAAGGGCACCATGCCGTGGGCTGTTCACACGGGACAGAGACACCAGTACGCTGTTTCTGGTCAATCAGTATATCTTACACTGGAAAATCACTTTTTTTAAACCCCCGCGTTAGCCTTTATTAGTATTGACTCTTGCTCCAATGTTCGAGATCAAGCTGGTGTTGACTCTAGTTACCAGAGCTTGGAGCAGTCACCTCTGGAGTGTAGGCTTCGGATTAGAATATTTCAAATATTAATCTTTCAAACTGCCAGGAGTCTAGCAATAGACTCCTGCAGTGTCTATAGCTAATTCAGTCCCTCGGTTGTTAACCAACTGGCCGTAGAATATAAAGAAAAGAAATTACCACCTCCTTCGTGTTTGCGCTGAAGAATTTTAACGTGCACCATAGACAATATGTCGGCAGACCACCTGGGACACCCAGGCATCTCGATTTTCTAGGTGAGTGTGGCTTCTCCACCTGACCAGTTACCTATCCCGTCACCTGCCCAGTCCCCGTGTGTGGACACTTAAGTGAATTGACCAGACACAGCGCTGAAGCTGGAGGTACAGTGAAGGACTGGTCCCGCCTCGTGGAGTTTACCGTCCAGAGAGGAGGGGAGGGAGATGTTGCAAGTGTGATGGGTCTACCACGTGGCCCTTCACTGGATTTCAGCACAAGAAACTGCAGCTATTGACGCGGATCGCAAGCACTCGCTCGAGCACAAGCACTGAGAAAGTGCCCCCAAGTGCAGTGCAGTCGCCCCAACTGATATCCCTGCCCCTTCACCCCAAACAGAGACCACCCATGTCCCAAGGCAGGCAGAAGCTGCTCCTGGGGAGGCGGCATCAGGGACCTCACATGCAAGACAGTGCCACAGCGCGGAGGCAAGTTCCAAAAGGGATGGAGCTCAGGAAAGAGGATTTCAAGAAGGCCTCCACTTCCAGCTCCCAGCCAGGGTTGGAAACCCAGCTCGCCGCCGTGGCTACCCCTGTGGCCCTCAGCACTTTATGGAGTCTCTGCTCACTTTCCGCCGTCCTGCGTCACTAGGTTGTCCTGTAAGCAAATACACAGAAAGTGCTTAGGACAATGCCTTGCAAATTGTCAGGCCCAGTGAGTGCTTCTCGTTAATGTCATTGTTCTCATTGTTATTCATATTAGGAGCGTTTTGAAACAAAGATGTTTTGTCTAGCTCGTTTCCCAGCTAGCAGTGGAGAAGAAAAGGCAGCCATTCGTGCAGAATGATGACTTCCACCTCCTCGGTGCCCCAGAGCATCCCGCACGCTGTGGGACAACATCCTCTGTCCCACTCAGAACCCAGAACTGTCCACAAGCGGGGCGCTCCCCTTTTGTTCCACGGCGTGTGGCTGACCTCTGGTACCAAACACCCGAGCAGCTCACCCCATCCCACGCAAGACGTGTTCAGAGGCCCAGCTTTAAAATAAAACGCCGCAGGGCATATTCACTATTGAAGGCCCAAAGTAAAACCTCTCTGTGCCAGGGCACGCAAAAAATTAAAGTTGCTTAGGGAAGGATGCTGGTGTTGCACTTCTTGATGGATGATGCAATTACTAAAGACAAGAGGAGCATTTCAAGAATTTTAAAAAGGCCTTATCCATAAAAGTTTGCTCTCTGCCCATTTAATCCAGGATCTATTACCAAAGAGACATCACTGGCCAGGGAGTTGGGAGCGTGGCTGTGGTGTCAGGTAAGAGGAACGTGGGAGTCCCAGCTCTGCTCCCCACCAGCTGTGTGACTGTGGGCGAGTTCCTGAACCTCTCTGAGCCTGGATCCACATCTCTGAAATAGGGACAGTAATAATAGTGCTTACCTTGCATGGTTGTTGTGGGGGTTAAAGGAGATGCCGCAGAGCAAGTATATGGCACCAGAGCCCAACCCAGGGTGCCCCCGTCCACACAGGGGTAACCACTGAGTCTGTCCAACGCTACGAAGGGGTCTAGACAGAGGCAGGACAGGAAGCTGCATCTTCTCCCTCCTCCTCCTCCCTCCCTGCTCCCCAAACAATAAAGAAGTACTTCTGGCAGCCCACCTCATCCTGGCAGAAGCATGGCCCTGGAAGGGAATGTGGGCTTCTCTGTAGAGAAGACAGAGTCCCTCAAAGGAATATAAGGTGCTCATTTGTTCATTTACTGAACCTTTGTACACCTGCTGTGTGCCTGCACAAAGGAGATAATCATGAATTACGTACAGATTACTCCAACAAAGATTTCACGGAGCAGAGGGAAACAGACCAAAGTATTGTACAAGCCAGCACGGCAGGAGATGGGTGAGAATGGGGTATTATGGGAGCTCACAGAACGTAAGCCAGTCTAGGTGGAAGGAGAGAGGGGTGGCTGTCAGGAAAGGCTTTCTCAAGGAGAGATCTGAGCTGTATCCTGAAGAGCGGGTAGGAGCTGGGCTGGCCTGAGAAGGAGGAGGACTGGGGTTTCAGCCAGAGGGAACAGCACATGCAAAGGAAAAAGCTGGCTTGTTGGCTAATCAGCACTTTTTCAGTCTGGCTGGAGAGCAGAAGGACGAGTGAGATATGAGGCTGGCAGGTCAACAGAGGCACGTCATGAGGGTCCTGGGAGCGAGGGGCCACTGAGGCTTTGGGGTTGGGGACGTGGCCTGTCAGATTTCAGAGTGAGAGTGGGTGGGAGGTGCCTGGCCTGCAGTCAGTGGGCGGCAAGGAGGCTGATGACAGCAGCCCTGAGGGAGGTAGTTGAGAGACAAGGGGCAATGGGAGCCAGGCCTAGCGAGGAGGCACTGGAGAGAAGGCAGGCAGAGTGAGGCCTGACAGGAGGCAGGGAGGAGTGAACTCTGCCCAGGAGGCCAGGTCCCAGCTGCGCCAGGCAACAGGCAGCCTGACGAGGAAGTGGGAGACGAGGGCTGAGCAGCAGGGAGATTCTAGTACCAAAGGGCAAAAGAGATCCCCAGGCATCACAGGTTCTCCAATCTGATTGGCTGCCGGGGACTCAGAGCCCCATAGAACGTCAGACGTCAGCCAGGAGGGCATCATGCATTGGGTGTCTATGTATACATGCACTATTCATTCACCTCTCAGAACAACCTGCAAAATAGATACTGTTTAGTCCGTCACAGATGAGGAGGCCAAGGCTCTGAAAGACGAGTAACTTGCTCAAGGTCCTCCCGCAGATGCCAGCCAGGTCACTGCCTTTCACCCTCAGGACCATGTGACTCCAGGTCCACCATCTTCCCAACAAAGCCTGCTGCCACTGCTCATCTTTCTTTTTTTTTTTAACCAAGTTTATTGAGCTAATAATTTGCGCACCATAAAATTCACCCATTTTCCATGTATAATTCAATGATTTTTAGTAAATTCATAATATTCTACAGCGTCCCCTCAATCCAGTTTTAGAATCTTTCCAACATCAAAAACTTTCCTCGAGACCATTTTCAGTCTATCCTAGTACCTGTTCTCAGCCTAGGCAATGACTAATCTCCTTTCTCTCTCTAAAAATTTGCATTTTCTGGATTTCTTATGTAAATGGGATCTTACAATATGTAGTCTTTTGAGCCTGGCTTCTTTCACTTACTCTAATGCTTCCAGAGTTCATCCACGCTGTAGCAGATGTCAGCATTTTACGTTCCAGGCAGCGATGTGTGAGGGTTCAGTTTCTCTGTATCCTCGCCAACACTTAGTATCTTCTTTTTTATGATAGCCGTTTTAATCGGTGTGTAATGTTATCTTATCATGGGTTTAATTTGCAGTTTCCTAATGGCCCTAATGACTAAAGATGCTGAGTGTATTTTCATGTGCTTATTAGTTATTCAAATGTCTTCTTTGGTGAAGTGTCTATTAAAATCTTTTGTCCATTTTAAATTGGGTTGTCTTCTTACTATTGAATTACAAGTTATTTACTTATTCAGGACACAAGTCCCTTATGAGATATATTCTTTGCAAACATTTCCTCCCAGTCTGTGGCTTGATATTTCATTTTCTTAATTATGTCATTTGAGGCACTGAAGTTTTAAATTTTAATGAAATAGAATTTATCAATTTTTTTCTTGTATGGTTTATGTTTTTTGTGTCTAAGAAGGCTTTGTTTAAACCAAGGTCATGAAGATTTTTTCCTCTGTGTCCTTCTAGAAATGTTACAGTTTTAACACTTAAATTTAGGCCTACAGTCCATTTAAGCTGAATTTGGAATATGTTGAGAGGTAAGGATACAAGTGTTTTGGTTTTATTTTTGCACATAGATATTCAGCTTTCCCAGCACCACTTGTTGAAAAGCCTAGTCCTTTCCACCATTTAATTGCCTTGGCACCTTCATTTCTGAAATAGGTGTTTAGAGTTATAAATTTCCCTCCAGCTCTGCTTTAGCTGTATCTCATAAATTTTGATATGTTGCACTTTTTATTTTATTCAGTTCAAAATATTTTTAGGTTCCTCTGTACTATCTTTTATGAACTATGGGTTATTTAGAATTGTGTGTTGTTTGTTTTCCAAATTTTTATGGTTTTCTCAGATTCCTTTCTGTTGTAGATGTGTCATAGTCAGACGACATACATCTTATGGTTTCAATCCTTTTAAATTTATTGTCAGACGTGTTTTCTGGACCAGCATAAGGTATATCCTGGATAACGTTTCCTATGCGATCCAGAAAGAATGTGTATGCTGCAGAAGAGGATGGAACCTTTTGTAAATGTCAGATAGGTCAACTTGGTTGATAGTGGTGTTCAAACCTCCTATATTCCTGTTATTTTTCTGACTTGTTGTTCTATCAATTATCGAGAGTGAAGTATTGAAATTTCCGCCTGTTACTGTTGGCTTGCCCATTTCTCCTTTCAGTTCTGTCCATTTTCGCTTCTTGGATCTTGGAGCTCTGTCGTTAAGCACAATACATTTATAAATGTTATGTCTTCCTGATATAAAATTTTGCTTCTCTCCTGTTTTCTTCTCTCTTCCTCATTCATTGCCGTCTTTTGGATTAAATAAAAAATTTTGGTCTATCACTTTAATCCCCTGAGGGTTTTGTTTTTGTTTGACCCTGTTATCATTACAAAATCATCTTCTTTGTCTCTAGTGACAATCTTGTCTACAGTCTGTTTTGTCTGATATTAACATAGCAATGCCTGCTGTGGTTACTGTTTGTGTGTACATCTTTCCCCATCATTTTATTTTTAATCTATTTGTGTCTTTGAATCTAAGCTGTGTCTCTTGTAGACAGCATATGGATGGGTCTTGCTTTTTATCCAGCCTCACAGTCTCTTTCATTTGAGTGCAAGTTTAGTCCATTTACGTATAATGTAGTTATTGACATGTTTGAATTATGTTTCCATCCTCATGCCCTTTTTTGCTTCTCTCTTCCTCCTTCATTGCCTTCTTTTGGATTAAATAAAAAAATTCTAGTCTATCACTTTAACCCCCTAAGGGTTTTGTTTTTGTTTGTTTGTTTAGTAATTTGCCTGAACTGAATCTATGAAATGTGTTTCCCTGCAATTTACAGCCATTGATGTTTCTTCTCAGTTTTTCTTCTCTTTACTTTCTTTTTAAACCTGCCACCTAGAGGTCACCCCATGTCTGTATAGCTTATTGTTCAACCATGTGTTGGTCAGAAATTGTTCTCAAACACCTGGAGCCAATAAAGATTCCACTTTCTGCTGACGGATCTGTGTTGGCTGATGAACCCATCCAAATCCTGAGATTTGTTCCCAGGTGCCACCAGATTTTGTTTTCCACTTTTCTCTCTTGCCTCTTCATGGGCCAAGGAGGTGTGGGTAGCTCTGGTCTGCTCTAGTCTCATTGCACATGTGCAGAACCTACATTCAACTCGGGATATGCAGAGAGCTCATCAAGGCCCTCTAGCTAGCACACCTGCTGAGACGCCCTGTTTAATCCTCTGCTAGCCCCCTAGTCCATTTATGGCCCCAAGCACAGCCACGGGCTAACAGAACCACTGCCCCCGATACACACACACACACACACACACACACAGACACTTTGCATGTCACTGAGATTGTCACCTTAACTGACGATGCTCCAAATCAGGTGAGTCTGCCCCTGCAGCAGCAGCCCCACTCTGGTTAGACCACCCGCCAGCAGAGCTGGGGTGAGGTGGGGTAAAAGCAGCCCCAGACACGAATGCCACAAACTCACTCTGTTCTTACCCAAAGTTCAGTACTTTTCATGAATGAACGTCTCTCTGGCCTAGGCCTTTCTGGAGCACTGAAACAGAGTTTCTGACAATTTGCTCCAGCTCTTTAGTTGCTTTTGGGGAGAAGATTTGCCAGTCGCTTCACTCCATCATGCCAGAAGTGGATTCCTCCTACACTTGGAATAACCCTGCACACACATCCTTGACACCCTGCCAGGGCACCTCCACCCCACCCCAGCATCCAGAATCCCCCCCACAGGCTTCCCTGAGGATGTGTAGACTTCTGCCTATTTTTTAAAACGTGGATGAAAGGTTACTCAGCCTCTCCTGATTGTCCCAGATTATCAACTTCACCCTTCTCCCTACAAATAATGTGTACTCTTCTTGAACTAATCAAAATGCACCCCAAAGTCTTTTTACAGGTTTGTTTCTCCCTCTAAACCAAGAGCTGGGGTCAGGGTTTCTCCTCAAGGGTGAAGGTCACGCCTTAAACATCTTTTTCCCCCAGCACCTAGCCTAGAGCACGGCTCTTGGTAGGGGCTAAGTAAGTGTTTGTTGAAACAACGCATGAGTAATTTAATGAACAACAGCACAAAGGGTACCACAATCCATTAATTTGCTCATTGTTTCACTGGGGATTGATGCATGAGAAAAAAGATAACGTAAGAGATGATTCAGTTGTTGCCTGCTTTGGACAATATTTGAACACAGTCTGTCGGCCAAGTTAGTATTAACCCAGGTTTATCCATTTCACCACACCAGTGGCAGCATAAAAATCCTCTGACAGATGCAAAGAGCAGCAGCTGCAGGCAGCAGCAGGCTCCGCCGGACGGTAAGTCATCTTCTCCTCTTGGGAGTAGTGGGGTCCCCAGGCGCAGGTGTTTCATTGCTCTTTGTCACGTTTCAGGGGGTATCTGCCTTAGGGAAGTTGACAGGATCCAGTGTCATAAATATGGGGCGTATTTCTGGAATCACCTCCATCCACTATTCTTCCCACCTCATGGCCTCCTCCCACTCAACCACAATGCCCTCCACCCCTCACTGCCCCTTCCCCCACTCAGATGAGGTGGACGGAGGAGGCAGTGAAGGGTGAGGATGGGGGAACACTGAGAGGGGGGCAGTGGAAGATAGGGGCCATTGTTGGGGGTGGAGAGCACAATGAGGGACTGCGGTGGGCTGCTCAGAGCCATCATTCTGGTTGGCAGAAACCAGGGCATGAGAAGGCTTCTCTGGCATCTGAAGAACTTGCACTTCATCCCCTTGAAGCTCACGGGGAGCCAGGAAGGGGAAATGATGATTTACACTTTGGGGAGCCAACTCTGGCTGCAGGGTGGCTGGAAGGGTTGATAGGGGGCAAGATTGGTGGCTGAGAGATGCTGTCTTAGTCAGCTCAGGCTGTCAGAGCGAAATACCATAGCCTGGCAGGCCTAAACAACCGAAACTTATTCTCTCACCCCGCTGGAGGCTGGAATCCAAGATCAGGGTGCCAGCGTGGTTGAGAGCCCTCTTCCTGGCTTGCAGACACGTCTTCTCACTGTGTCCTCATATGACCTCATCTTTGTGGGTGCACACGCAGGGACAGAGACAGGGGAGAACCAGTGCTCTGTGTCCCTTCTTATATGGGCGCTAATATATGGCCACAGATATGGGACCCTCATGACCTCATCTAACCCTGCTCACGTCCCAAAGGCGCTCCCTCCAAAGACCATTACATTCGGGGTTAGGGCTTCAACATAGGAATTTTGAGCAACGTAAACCTTCAGTCCATAGCAGATGCTGTTTCAGTGGCTCAGACAAGGGATGCCAGCGGTGGCAGTGAGGATGCAGATGAGTGGACTCAGTGCCCAGAGCTGTGCCAGGTACTGTAGGAAACAAGAAAGAGCTGGCCCTGGCCTGAGGAGGTTAGACTTGAAGGCAAACTCGAGTCGTGGTTCACATGTCCCCCTGCCCATGGATGGTGCCATAAACCCCACCATTAGAGCACCGTCCACATTCAAGGCCTGACCTCTGGGCTCAGTCAATCAATGGGGCCACATCTGGGGGCAGAGAGGGATTTTCACCCTGACGATGGGTTAGGAGCAGTAGGTGCGAGTACTCAGAGGGTGTAAGTGAGGTGCCAGAATTTCCCGAGACGACCTTTGCCAGGCCCTTGGTGCAGCCGATGCCCAGGTCACCGAGCACCACCTCGGCTTTATTTCAGAAGCCACACTAGCAGCTCTGAAGCCAGACCTGGCCTGCATCTGGGTTTTATGCTGCTAGCAAGTGCTTTTGACAAGACTGAATCTTTCACGGAAAAATCTGGACTTCCAGCTTCTTCAGAAACATAAAAACATCTAGCACCACTGACCCAGTACTCCTGCGTGGTAACCACAGCTGGAGCTGGGCAGGACCTGCCCCCTCGGCCCGGGCACGACGCTCCCTTCACTGTAGTCCCCAGTGCTGCTTCTTTAATGACACTTGCTGGCTCGACACGTGTGTGTTTCTGGCTGAATCTCCATAGGCATTTGAATCTGCAATCCTTGCTTTCTCTCTCCTTGTGGTTCTTCCCTTTCCACACTTTTCAGGATTTTGTCATGGACGCTGTATTAAAAAAAAAAAGAAAGCAAAGCAAAAAAAAAAAAGAAACCCAATGTGGAGAGGTGTCATTGGATTGCATAGTGACAAGGAATTCCAGGTCCAGGATGAGGAAAGGACGTGCACAAGGACCCACTGGCAGCACAAGCCAGAAGCAGAATGGGATCCTTTGTCATCACGTCTCTTATCTTTAATTTGTCTGAAGTCATGTTCCAAAATCCTTTAGCCCTCCCTCTTGGATCTAGCCAGCATCCTCCAAACAAGGACCAATGTTGCCCCACCCAGATAAATAGCACCCAGGTCATAATGAGCCCTTTTTCAAGCCCCTCGATATTGAGAACATGTTCCGTGGAATGTTCACCTATATTCCTCTTGCTTCCTATCATAGCTCTCTGGATTGCTGCAGAAATGTCCCACAGGAAAATGCACCTGGCTCTCTCTCTGGTCCTCACCCTCTGTGGACTCTTGAATAGCATCTTCTGTGAAACGCAACCAAACCCCAAACGGGATCCTCACCCGGTCTCATCAAGGAAAACGTCGCCTCCCTCCCACGAGGCAGACACTGGCCACGAGGCTTTTGCCTACAAATTGTTCGAGGCTCTGTCAGTTGAGTATCACAGAAAGAATCTCATCTTCTCCCCTGAGAGCATCTCCACCGCCTTGGCCATGCTCTCCCTGGGGACCAGGTCCACGACGCTCTCCAACCTCGTCGCGGGCCTTGGATTCGACCTCCAAAGAATCAGAGCGTGGGAGGTGCACACGAGCTTCCAGAGGCTTGTTCAGACGCTGAACGAGCTGGATAGACAGAGGCACCTGAAGCACAGGGATTTCCTCTTTATCGACATCAACAGAAGGATTAAGCCAAAGTTTCTGCAGGAGACAGAGAGGTTATATGAAGTGGAAGCCCAGGTGGCTGACTTCCGACACAGAGGCATAGCCAAGGAGCAAATAAACCAATTTGTGGCTCAAAGACTAGCTCACAGAATCGAGGAAGTGGTCACCTCTCTGCATCCTCATACCTTCTTATTTCTCCTAAACTACATTTTCTTCAAAGGTAAGGTTTATGAAGTGCATGAAAACCCATTTTGGGTAACCCTTGCCCCTGTGTTTTCTAAAAGGTGTAAGTCAGAAAACATGCATTTTTTGGTAATTATCTCCCATTTTCTCATAGACCAGGAGATCCAGAACTTTATAATTGACTTTGACTTCACTGTGTTGTCTAGCATTTTTAAGGTTTTTGCCTCCCAAGACTCTCAACCATATTGTTTGCCATACTTAAGATATTTCAAAGTGAAATGCAGTGATCCTTGCTGGTAAAAAAGGAAAGAGAAATCTTTTTACAGAGACAAAAGCACCAGCTAATTCATCTGTTTTGTAAGATCAGATGAGTGCGAGATGAGATTTGTTTTTTCAAAGCTGTGTCCAGTGTTGAATTCAGGGTCACACACCAGGTGTCTAAAATGTCGCTTTAAATTTCTGGTCACGGATCTTGACATTGCTCGTGTTTCTTCAGGTAGGCTCATGGTTGCCACTTCTGGGCATCTATTTCATACTCTCTTCCTCCACTCAGAGTTCCAGTCTCCTCTCAGCCAATGGCTGCTTTTCCTACCTGAATCGGGACAAGAAAGCGATCAGACGGGATGCCCTTTGCAGGCCCAGTGCTGAGCCACCCACGCCCCTACACTCCTCCCTTCGCCCCTCCTGTCACAGTGAGGAGGTGCTTATCCCTCATGCCCTCCCCCCTCAGGGTGGGTCCTCTTCCATCTTCCCTGCTCGAGGACTCCCCCACCTTCCTCTGTCCCAATAGCTCAAGTCCTTTTTTGTCTCCTTTTCAGACTGTAAACAGTGTCTCCCATCTCTCCTGGGCTCGTGACCTCAAACTCCCCAGTCTCTATACGCAGCCTGGACCACCTCTTCTGAGGTCCAGACTCTAATATTCATCTGTTACAGATACCTCTTTTTGGATGTTTCCCAGACCTTCCACCACGACCCCTCAACTCCTGCCCCCTCCCAACACTCACAGTCCTCCATGTCTCAGAGAATCACGATGTGGTCCACCCCCCTGCTCCAGATCAAACCTCTCCCTCAGCTTCCATATCCAATCCCACAGCAAGTCCTATGGATGCTGCCTGCAAAGTTTCTCTTGAACGCATTTGCTTCTCACCATCTCTTCTGCCACCTTCCTAGACCGGGCCACCACTCTCCCTTGCCTCGAGGACTTGCCCCAGCTGTCTAATTGCTCTGTTTCTATCCACGCCTCCTTCTAGTCCCATCTCCAATAAAAGCCCAGAGCAATCTGCTTAAAACATTAAGCCCGTCACATCACGCCCCTGTCTGAAGCCCTCCCGTGTTTCCCATTGCACTCAGAATACAATCCCGTCCTACCTGGCCGTGTGTACTTGGAGCCCCACTCATCCCTCCGGTGTTACCCCATCTCTATTCCTCTTGCTCCTCATGCCTCACGCACAGTGACTTTCTCTTCTTCCTTAAATGCATCTTGTTCTTCTCTGTCTCGACCCAAGGTGTTCCTTCCTTTGGAATGTTCTTCCTCCCATTCTCTGCCAGATGGAGCATCCTCTTCTGTTAAGCCTCAGACTAAATGCCCCCTCCCTCTCCTCAAAGAGGCCCTCCCTGGCCATCCAAAGGAAGTCCTTTCCAGCTGGCGCTCAGCTCCTTACTTAGGTCTGGAGCATTACGAAAGCATAAGCTCATCATACTTTGTAGTCGTTTACGTTGATGGGTAGCTTTTCTCTCTGTATCCCCCCTTGAAAATAAACTCCGTGAGAACACAGACTCCCTCTGTTTGTTCACTGCTGTAACTTTAGTACTTAGTACAGTACCTGGCATATTTTAAGTGCTCAAGAAATTTTAAGTGTTAATTGAGTAAATGAATGGATATCCGATCATGACTTAGACAGGGTTTCTACCAGGACGTGAAGATTGGCTGTCCTTTGCCTGATAGGGGAGGGAAATTCCCATAAAGCAATGCTTCCCAGCACAGGATGCTTTCTCAAGCTACTGGGACCATCTGTTATTCATATTTGGGTCCACAGTTCCAAACTAGGTGCCTGGGATGTAGAAAGTGCTCCACAAATGATCTGGGAGGAATGATTTCTCTGGAAGCTCCAGGGAACTGTCCCACGTGATTCCCTCTGAAACCTTTCCACAAGCTTTGTCCACATCGTTCTTTCAACGGCGAGGAGTAAAGAGAACAGAACGGAGAGGACTGTGAGCCTGGCTATAGAATCAGAAGCGAAGACCTGAAAACATTCGTAGGAATTTTCCAGACCACACCAGATGGCCCTCACTCTGGTGACAGATGCACTTTTTAAACTGATGTGTACATTGAATCTTCTTTTAAATCCACTGGGGAAGGACATGATTTAAAGTAGGATTCTACTCAGGTTTGCGTGTGTGTGTGTGTACATGTGTGCAGGGGTGTGTGCTTCTGATGAAAAGTTTCTCTCCTTGAATAAGTTAAACAATTTTAAATAGATTTCTTTGCCATCGGACTCTATATAGAGCTCTCTATATAGATATATGTACAGAACTCTATATGGAACTCTAATACACTAAAACGCAGTGAGAATTTTCAAAGAAGGGATATTGGGGTCAGTGTTCCCCAAATTATTTGACAACAAAACCCTTTCTTGGTTTTATAGTTCCAGAGGCAACTATTTTTAGTGACATCTGAGAAATACAGATTTAAAGAAATCCTATGGTGAATATTTTTGAAAATCATGCATTTGCCTTTCTTTTCTTTGCATCACTCTAGAATTTTAAACATTCTAGAAGGTCAAGGTATTGCTGTAAAGAGACTGTTTCCTTCCCAAGTCGATCACCTCTGGGGTCCCCGAAGGTGTGAATGGAGATGCCTTTTCCACCAGGTCACTCTTGGGCTTTTTCCTTCCTGATTCTCCTAGGCGCTTGGGAAGTAGCTTTTCAAGCCAGGTTCACGCAGAAGGAGAACTTCTTTCTTGAGGACAACACCTCGGTGCAGGTGCACATGATGAGGAAGACAGAGCGAATGATTTATAGCCGAGCGGAGCACCTGTTTGCTACAATAGTCAAACTGCCTTACACTGGAAACGTGTCCTTAGTCCTCGTGCTCCCAGACGCAGGACGATTCGACTTTGTTGCAAAAGAGTTGGCTGCCAGGCGAGCTAGACCGCTGCAATCCAGGGACACGAGGTATGCTGCCATGCTATTCTGGAGGGACATTCTGCATTCACGTTGAATTTTTTCTCAGACCTCATTTTCTCTATGCAAAGGTCTTATTTGGGGGGAATTGAGCATCTGGTTATTTCCTAGCATATTTGTAGAAAACGAAACAAACTGAACAGGAAGAATGTGGCCTGGATTCCATTATCAGCTGGAATCCCCTTAAACTGTCTTAATTATGGCTCTTTCGGTCACACGTACAGTATCAGAAATCCACTTCATATGTGCTCAAGGGGGTAAAGAAAGGAATTTATTGGAAAGATACATGGGTATTTCATGGAACCCAAGGGAATAAACACAGCCAGTTCTCATGACGGACTGGAACAAGGGACGGCAACCTCATCAGAAACTCCATCTCTCTTAATATCACTAGTCCTTGCTCCCAACCTCTGCAGCTCAGCAAACCAACTTTCACCACTTCAGTACATGACTCACTCACCCAAATGTTTTCTGAGCATCTGTTCTATGCCAGACACTGTTTGGTGCTGGGAATATAATTGTTAGCCAAACATATCTCCGCCATCATGGAATTTTCAGTCTGGTGGGAGAGGCAGAAAGTCAACTAACAAATATATAGTTTCAAATTCAGTAAAAGCTATGGAGAGAATACATAGGGTGATATAACAGAGAATTCAGTGGTGGCTTATTAATTAGGGATCTTAATCAGGGGGATCTTAATTAGATGTGAGGGTCAGGGAAGAATCCTAAGGAGGTAAATTTCAAGCTGAGACCACTATGGACAGACATGGCTCTCTTCCATTCCACTCCAGATTAAATCTAACATCTTTCAGTTCTAATTACATATTCCTGGAAGAGAGAATTGGATCAATCCAGCTTAGGTATGGTATCCACGAAGATCCAATCAAATGTGGACAAATTACATAGCAGAAACATGGCTTCTAATGGCCCACTGTGCTTGTGCTGGGCGGGGCGGGAGGTGAGGGTTCGGGGTGTGTATCACCAGACAGTAAATGTGTAGATTGGGAAGAAATCTCCAAATAATGTTTACCACCTGCCTTGTAGTGGCACAGACTACTTGCCAGTCAACATCTGCTATGGTTGAGGGCCACAGCAGAGTGGAACTGCCATCTTCTGCTATGGTCATGCCTCCCACAATGTTCCTAGGACAGAGGGGACACAACAGTGGGGGAACCCACCTGAATGGGTTGCTGTCCAGTCAGAGGCTTACCACCACACTGACACAGGCTAAAATGTATTGGTTTGTGAGCAATCACAAATGGTGGGTGGGAGGGAGGGCATTTGGCATTTTAAACCCCTCCTTATAAACGGAGGGTTGGTGGAAGTCAGGGCTGGATCCCCTGGTCTGACCCTCATCTTCTCTTGGATAGAGAGCCTGTGAAGGGAATAATTTGAATAGGAACGTGCATTTTGAGCAAATGGTTTGTTTGAAAATTCACAATTGCTGCTCATCCTCCAGCCCCTTTCATCTCTTCCCAGCAAGCACCAGAGGCAAATGCTTTTCTTTTCCTTCCACTTGGAAGAGGCCATTAAACCTAAGCAAGATGGTCCCCTGGAGCCTAACGAAGGGACATAGTACAGCTTCCTTGTGGTTTTCATTCTTAACAGATTGGTGCACTTAATTCTGCCCAAGTTCAAGATCTCTTCCAGGATAGATTTAAACCGGCTGCTTCCCAAGGTGGGCATCGAAGATATATTTTCTAGAAGAGCAAACTTCTCAGGCATCACAGATGAGACTTTCCCAACAATTTTTGAGGTGAGTCTGGCAATTTCTAGAGTCTGTTTTATCCACAACAGTCCTGATTGAAAAACTATTTATTTTCTAAAAACAGCCGTTATAACTCTCATCTGCCTTGGCCCTTCGGCTTTTGGGGTTCTTGAGTCATTCGTTCCTTCAAAAGGAATTGCATGAAGCACTTTTGGAGGTCCTGGGGAGACAGTCGTGAGCGAGCCAGACAAATTCTTACTCTCGTAGCCATTTCCATTCTCTTGACAAAGCAGACAATGAACGCACCAACAAATAGATACGCATTATTTCAACCGGTGATACATCCGCGTGGAAAGGAAAGCAGAGAAATTGTGAACAGCACGCTGGGGTGGAGTGGGCTGACTTGAGATGGGCTGGCCAGGAAAGGCCTTAAGCTGGATTGGCCGTTATGCAGAGGCCTGAATGAAGGGAAGGAGAGAGCAAGGAAGCAAATATGTCGGGACTCGTGTTCCAGGCAGAGGGAATGGCAAGTGCATCCTGATGGGCTGTGAACTTGACAATCCTGAGGAACCCGGAGAAGGCCCCTGCAGCTAGAGGGGTGAGTGAGACAGAGAGTGGTGGGAGGCGAGGAAAGAAAGCAGGCAAGGCCAGGTCACGTGGGTCTCGCAGGTCCTGGATACAACTGGGGTCTGTTCTGACTGATACAGGAGACCGCCGAGGCTGACATGAGTTGAGGTCTGTTTTACAAAGACTGCTTTTTGCGGCATGGAGGATAGGCCAAAGGCACTGGAGTGAGAGGGCGGAGCAGTTAGGAAGATCAGTGGATAATGCAGCTGAGAGGTGACACGCTTTGATAGGCGTTAGAGGGCGTGTTAGTGGTGGGGAGGAGGCTCTGCGAGAGTTTTGAAGACGCGCCTGGGGTGCAGGGAAGGAAGAGTCAGAGAGGAGGCCAGGTGTGTAGCTGGAGCTCCGTAAGTGATGGCGCCAAGGCCTGAGAAGGAAGGATGGAGGAGGAGTGGTCTGGGTGGGAAGGCAGGGAGCGGCTCTGCCAAGCTCAAGGTGGCTGTTAGACATCCAGAGCATTTATGAGATAATTTCACCTATCCCAGTGGGCACCTGGGTCTGCCTCCTCCACCAAGGTCACTAACTGGCTGACTACCACCCCGTAACACTTTGCCCAGGTAGCGATCATACCCCCTCACCACGGTGCAGCACCTGACAGATGACGAAGCACTGTTCCATGCCTTCTCTGACCTGATTCTCCGGATGACCTTGGGGGAGGAGGCAGGATCTGTTCTCTAACTGAGAGATGAGGGAGCTCCCAGACATCAGACAGAGCTTCCAGGGTCAGGACCCTGCTGGGATGCACTTTTCTTTCGGGGGCCCAGTGGGTGAAGGCCCTCCTCAGTGTGTTCACTTCCAGCAGAATCCACTCGGCAAGTGTACACTGAGAGCTGGGCGTTAGGCTGGGTTTGAGAGATGCTGAGCCCCTCACAGTCACACGAGCTGTGTCACCATGGTCCCCCACAGGGCCTCCTGCAGATCACAGGGGCAGACGCAGATCTTCGGGCTTCCACACAGAGGAAGAATTGTCCTCGCTTGGTTGGAGACCGGAAAAACTAGCCTCCTCTTTCCTCATCTTGCTTTTCACCACATGCTTCTTGAAAGTCTTTGAAAGGACCATCCCTCAGTAATTGGATGGGCTTTTTTTCTGAGCCTTCAGACTGCCCAGAATTTCTCTGAGTTCTATTACCCTTTCCTCTCTTTTGAAAACCCAAACTGTTTGAGCCGTGTGCCCTGTGCTGGGAGAGTCTGAACTCAGCAATTACCAAATGTAGCATCAGCTCCTCCCAGAGGCATCTGGCCCTCCGTGGTGGGTCCCACTGCTGAGAGCTTGGGGTGGCTTCTGAGGAGGGGCACCAGCTGTCAGCAGTCATGGATGGAGCCTGCCTCTCTGACCTTGGCCGGGTCGGGCGGGCTGGGCACACTGCCCTGGCTCGTTCTCAGGCCAGCCAGGTGAGTTTCACACGCAGAGCTGCGACAGGATCCGTTTCTCCCCAGGCCATTCACGAAGCCAGGCTGGAGGTGAACGAGAAGGGCGTGACAAAGGCCGCGGCCGAGGACGTGCACGCGAAGAGGGCCCATCACGCCCCACACGCGGATGCCACGGTCGTGAAATTCGACAGACCCTTCTTACTGTTCGTGGAGGATGAGCTGAATCAAAGACAGCTCTTTGTGGGCCAAGTCTTCAACCCGCTCCAGTAGAGATGTGGCCTGAGTCAACGGGTCGGGGCTGGGGGGCTGTCTGCCAGTTCCTGCTGGGTGCCAAACTGAAACTGAGCTGCTCATGAATAAAGTGAATAAAATTTACTGCTAATGAAGATACTAAGATGTGTGGTCTGAGAACGGAGTTGGGGCGGCTCATTGCTGGTCTTCTGTCCAGAATCAGGGTGAGAAGGGGTTGGGCGGCCTGCTAGGGACATTTGGCTAGGGTGTCTTCTGTCCTAGAACAGCCTCGCCATATGCAGGGAAGCAATTCTGTGAACAGGGTGTGGGAGGCCCACTTCAGTCTGTGGCTCTCCCACGAGTCTTCCTCCCCGCCCAGCTGGCAGTCGGAGCCCGAGCCTGTCCCCTCATCTATACAACAGGAGCCATACCACCTCCCCCGGCAGCCCCAGGAGGAGGCAGAGTCCTGCCACAGAGAGGAGGGTGGGAAGAAGAAGTGTCAGCACCCTCAGTGAGCTTCCCTGTGGTCACCCAGCCCCAAGGGGAAGTGGGGTGCCTAGGAGGGCAGGGGGCCCCAAATATGTTGGCAGCACCTCCTCTGTCCCAGACCCTGGCCTCTTTTCATCCTTACAACAACCCCTGATGAGGGAATTATTATTGCCCCCAACTGGATAGGAAGTGAAACTGATGAAAGGGAAGAGACAAGAGGATGGTCATGCATGGAAGGGGTTTGTGTGTGTAAGTGTGTGTGCGTAGGGGAGGCTGGGACTTGGGTACCCCCTGGCTAGCCATGACTTGCCTTAGACATATGGGATCATATGGGATCATGGGGTCTGATGGCAGCCAGTCATTTGACAAGGGAGGTCAGACCCAGAGGCCATGGGCATAGCTGGCGAAGACATTGGCCAAACACACTGACCCAAGAGTGAAACCTGAGATACAAGACCTTGCCTGGGTAGGCTAGCTCAGTGCAGCAAGCTGTGGCAGACTAGGCCAGAGGTGAAACAGAACTACTCTGATGGAGAGCCAAGGCTCAATGCAGAAAACACAAGGCTGGGACTGAGACTGGGGGCCCAAGACGGGGCATGAGAGACTGCTGAGCCATGTAGTGACATGACCAAGCTGGAGCCACCTGGAGAAAGCTCCATCAGATCTAGGAGCCAGGGGCTGGATGAGAGAGGACAGGGCCCAAGGAATCCACCAACTGTCTAGCTGTGGTGGGGTTTAGGAGAAGACACAAGTGTTTTCTGGGAATGAATGTGACCCTGAAGGAATCTCATTTGTTACCCGAGGAGTCACTTCAAGGCCTGAACTTTCATTCATTTAACAACTATGTTCAAACACCCAAGAAAAGAGCTAACCATTTACATCGCCACTTACAACCCAGCTTCCAAGAGAGGTGAGGCCTGAGAATGGGCCACACGAGCAGCTTGGAGAAGGAGCTCAAGGAAGGAGCTTACTTGAGAGAAGAACGGTAAGGTGGATTGTTCCAGAAAATGTGGAGGACGTGGTGTCAGCAGCATAACCACATGGAGGAAGGCCTAGAGATCCATGCTTGCGGGTGTTTCCTATCCAAGCAGACGATGGAGAAGGCTGAGAGGGAAGGTGCTCATGGAAGACGTTGAGGGCCTCGTGTCTCCTCCTGATCATGGAGGAGAAGGAGGGTCTGGTGTCCCTCATGCTAAAGGGCACTCACAGATAATGTTCAGTTCTAATGTCTCATATGCCGAAGGGTACACACAGAGGACGTTAGGGGCCCGGGGTCCCACAGGCTAAAAGGAGGTGGGCAGTGATACACACAACAAGAAGATGATCAGCACGTGCAAGAAAAAGGCTGAGAAGCAGCGGGGACCCAGGTCAACTCTGTAGACTTGGCAAAGCCCATTGGCCCAAGCAGTTACGGTGAGCCACACCATCTCACCAGCTCGGTGCCACAGCACGCGGTGCCTTCACGGGAGGCCTGGGCAGGCTGCTTCCTGACTGTAGCGACGAGCTGGCTTGATTCCAAGGTGGAGTTAAAGGTGAGAGGGGCTTCTATTCACTAGAAGTGTCAGGGCACATTTGCATGCCCTTTGACTCCGAGATTGAATGTACAGGAAATGTGTCTGTGTGTCAAGGACAAAGATGCTCACTCCAAGGACAGAGCTAAGCACCCCAAAGAGGTGGTGCGCATCCTTTTTCCTACCCCCACATGGCATGTGTGATGGTTAATTTGATGTGTTAACTTGACTGGGCCATGGTGCCCAGATATGTGGTCAAACATTATTCCGGATGTTGCTGTGAAGGTGTTTTTTGGATGAAATTAACATTTAAATTGGTGGACCTTGGGTAAAGCAGATTGTCCTCTGTAATGTGGGTGGGCCTCATCCAATCAGTTGAAGGTCTTCGTAGAGCAGAGACTCACCCCTCCTGAGCAAGAAGGAATTCTATGGGAAGACAGCCTCAGGACTTGAATTGCATCACCCACTTTTCCTGGGTCTCCAGTCTGACGGCCCACTCTGCAAATTTTGGACTTGCCATTCTCCATAATCACATGAGCCAATTCTCTCTCTATATGTAAATGTGTGTGTGTGTGTGTGTGGTATCCTGTTGGTTCTGTTTCTCTGGAGAACCCTGATTAACACAAGAATGCAACAGGTTGCAGTCACGAGGGTGAATCTGGGTTGCGTGGAACTCACATCGTCTCATTGTCTATAACTCTCCTTTTTCTCTTCTGCTGAAGGGTGGGCAGTGGACTGCGGGTGATGAGATGGCCCTTGTGATGACAGTGTAGTGTTAATGGTCACCATTTCTGGGTGCTTGCTCCTGGCCAGGCACCGTGTAGACACCAACCACATCCAACCACATTTCGTTCCCACCGCAGCTCTGCGAAGTGGGCTCTACTAAGACAGGGTCTGGGATGGGATCCCAAATGCAGGCCTCCCAGTGTCATTTCCTCTTCCCCTAGCATGTGACAGGTTCCTATAAAGATTCACAGATTCTGTGTACAAGCCAAGAGTGAACAGGATTCCTCTTAGGTGACAAAGAACTCTGGCCATACACTTCAATTCTCTTGTTTATTCAAACTACAAATGTGTCTTTAGGAAACACCCAGAGGTTTCTCAGCACTGCTCTAGACCCAAGGGTACACTTTCACTGCTGGCGGGTGTAGCAGACCCCATCGGTGCCCGGCCCTAATGTCTTCGGCCTCCACCTTCCCAGCACGCGCTGATGGAGTCCTGCTGTGAGACCTGCGGCTCTCCCCCTGGGGCCTTCTCCTGCCTCACACACCAGCCAGGCCAGGGGCACCTGCAGCCCCATCCCACTGGAGAATCAGATTCACTCTCCCGGGAGCCTTTACATTTTAAAAGTGTCTCTCAATTGGAAACCACTGTGCCAACCTGGACGAGGTTTTGTTTTGCTTTATGAAAAGTAAAATAATCCTACTTTTTCACACATTTTATTGTTTCTTATTGTAAATAAGATACATGCTCTTAGTGAGAAATTAGGAGAATACGAAAAGAAGAGTGTGAAAGTCACCTCAATTCCAACACTGAGAGATTCATTCATAAACAAACACTCCTTTAGCTCCTGGCTTCATTTGAGATCTCAGGTGATAACCTGGATGAACAGGAGTCAATGATCCCACTTTATGGGGCTTTCAGAATAGACGGAGAGAAGATTTTGCTATATTTTCTGAATTTCCTTCCAGTCTTTTTTTCTCTCTACATGGATTATGTTTATTTAATACAAAATAAGTATCAAGAAAATACTGGGATGGTAGGTTGTGGTCGTGAGCTGCGGAGTAATCGTCTGATTAGGGACCCACCACCCACTTAGCCAGCAAGTTGTCTAACCTCTCAGAGCCTCGGTTTGCCGTGTGTAAAGCTGGGATGATCCTGCCTGTCTGGCATTTGTATTGTGAGGGGTCCGTAAAGAAGACTGCCTGGAACACCCCAGACACCAAGAACGGATCAGCAGCAATCACACCACCCCCCTTGCTGTCGTGACCACTATCAGAACAGCCTTAACCCGAGCCAGGTCAGACTCACAATCCACTCGTTTGTTTGTAAAAAGCTAGGACGGATACTTTGAAAAAAAGTCCCTTCTGTTGTCTTCATACCAGTTCCAGGAATCGACCTGACAAATATTGACCAGGCTGCTCTGATCGTCCGACACCATTTTCCTGCGGGCACGAGGCGATGCAGTGCTGAAGACCCACGGCCCCAGCCCAGGGACCTTGCTGTGAGTACCATGCGCCCACCGAAATGCAGGCAGGGCGGCAGCTGCTTGTCTCTCTTTCCCTCTCTCTCTCTTTCTCTCTCTCTCTCCCCTCCTCGCTTTGGCAGCCGGAATGGGAGAAGTGAGTCCCTTAAAGGAACAACGCAATCATGTGCGGCTTCTGAGGCTTGAAGTAGGAATGTCAGGATTTAAATAACCTTTCGTAAAAACTTGACCTTCAAATATGTTGAGAGAGGAGCTCCCAGTATTCCCAGCAGCTGGATAAGAGATCAGAACAATACACCCCAAAGCAAAATGACAATGCTGTAGCATATTTGCTAGAAACTGGTGTGTGCTAAGAGCCCTGGCCTGGAATTTGAGTCTGGCCCCTTCCACTTAACAGGTTTTGGTCTGGGCCCTGAGTCTCAGTTTCCCTGTATGTACAACAGAGATAACACCACCTATGTGTTCAGGTTCTCACAAGGATTCAATTAAATGAAGTAAAGCAAGCGTTTCTCAACAGGGGCACTGGGGCATTCAGGCAGAACCACTCTTCATCACGTGTGACTATTCTGGCATTTGAAGAGCTTTCTCACGCCTCACTCTGTCCCCCTAAATGCCAGTGGCACCCCTCCCCCAGTCTCTGAGATGACCCCAAATACCGCCCCACCCCCTCCACACATGTTCCTCCCCCTACATGAGCAAACACCTCTGGTTGGGAACCAATGATACAAAGTATCTAATATCCTCACCATAAAATAAACACAGTAAATGAAATATTGTAGCTAATTAAAGGGGTTCTTAATTTTCCTCTGGGATCCTTCTGGAAAAGGAAGAAAGAAATAAATTGGGTGTAATTACACCCAGCCTTGGTAGAAGGGGTGAAAATTGACATTGCTTACTTTCTACATGTCAGATGCTTTATACATTGTATGTCTTGTCTTCCTTAAGAGACCCCACCCCCAGGAGGCAGGCATGGTCATTTGCATTTTGCAAATAACACCACCTATTCAGAGAGCTTCTTTTGCGTGGTGTCACACAGTGAGTTGCTGCTGAATCTTGATTCAAACCCAAGCCCCCCGCCTTACAAGTCACTCCTTTTCAGGAAATAGATCCTTCTGTGAGTCTGGGAATCTTTCGGATGCTGTAGGGTAGAAAACAGCGGTGAGTTCCACTGGGTGAAAAGAATAAACTGGAAATGGTTTCGTCATAGTTGTAACTCTTATTTTCCCAGGGTAGACCAATATTTAAATTGTTCTGCTTCTTCCAAACCTCCCCTCAAAAGAAAATCCAGCCTGAGTGGAGAAAGTCATGAAGCCAGCTACAGGGAGCTGTGGTGGAGGGAGGGAGGGAGGATGCGGCCTGGGGACACTGCCCGCAGGACTTTGACCAGCAAACGTGTTTCAACATACCCGATAATGAGGCTGCATTTGTCCCCCCACAACTGGCCTTTGGGGTTTGGGAGGCATTTAAGGCACCAGGTGCTGTAAACCATCTCCAGAAATGTGCTCTGTGCCACACTGTCACAGCATCTGTAATTGATCCAGAGGCCACTGGTTTGGGCAAAAGGTACTGAAAGTGCTGCTTAAAACACAGCGTTATCAGGACAGACAAACAACGAGGATCAGGGCGGTCAGCAGTGGGCAGCCGCTGTGGAATGGGACAATGGAGGGGTCACTTTTGAAGGGAGCAGGGGGACGATATTCTTCCTGAAGACATCAAGACCGGAAGTCCGAGTGGCTACATGGTGGGGTGCACTCTGCAGGGACGAGGGGACGTGTGTGTGGAGGGAAAAGGGAAAGGGAAAGGAGGGCACTAGACAGGGCAGAGCGAGCAGAGACGAGCGTTGTCTACACTGCAGTCTCACACCGCGTTGGAGCTGCCTTCCTGGCCCTGAAGCAAGGGGTCTCCTGCTCCTGCCTCCCTTTGACCTCCCCGAGGTGGCTCGAAGGGTCTTCTGGTGCATTTTATAACTTAAAGCACAAGATACATGGCATTAGTTTCCCAGGGCAGCTGTAATAAAGTGCCATAGACTGGATGGCTTAAACCACAGAAATGTATTGTCTCCCAGTTCAGGAGCCCGCAGGCCTGAGATAAGGTGTCTGTTGGCAGGGCTGCTTCCCTCCGAGGCTGCGAGGGAGGGTCTGCTCCCTCAGGCTGCTGCCCCAGTTTCTGGGGGTTTGCTGGCAATCCCGGGGTCCCGAGGGTGGCGTTCTTTGCCTGGTGTTCCTTGTCTTGTGGAAGCATCACCCTGCTCTCCGCCTTCACGTTCATGTGACATTCTGCCTGTGTGTGTGTGTCCAAATTTCCCCTTTTCCATAAGGACACTGGTCACGTTAGATTGGGGGCCCACACCAGTGACTTCATCTTATGAAGTCACTCATAAAGGTTAGGATGTCAGCATATGAATTTGGAGGGGACACAATTCAACCCATTGCAGATATCTTTCCTAAACCTCTGCATCAATTAAGATACAGGTTTCAGCTGCTGCCTGTGTCAAGAGGTACTTGAAATAACAGGTTTGATGGAGGCCGAGTTGATCTCTCTCTCGTCTCCCCTGCTAGGCTGCATCCATCCTGTGGCTTTCCCACCCCTCGGGGGCTGCCCTCATCCATAAGGTCTCCATGGCTGATCATCACATGCACACTCCGGATAATGAAAGACCGAGAGAATAGAGGGCACCCCCTTTCTATGGGGGCCTGACCCAGGAGCAGCACACATCATCCTATCCCCTCCAATGGGCAAGATGATAGTTAGTGGCCCTGCCTAGGTACCAGGGAGGCCCAGCACTACTTGTTGTCGCGGTGTCCTGAACATTTGCTCCATAGTATTGAGTGTCAATCCAACCCGTCAAAGTTAATGAATGACTGAAGGAATCACTAGAAAGAGGAAAGGAAAAGGAAGGAAGGAAGAAAGGAAGGTGGAGGGAGGAGAAGTAGAGGGAGGGAGGGCAGAGAGAGAGAGGGAGGGAGGATGGGTGGAGGGCAGGAAAGATGGAAGGAAGAAAGGAGGGAAGGATGCGGGGAGAATAGACCATGGAAGGGTTTTACAGCCCGGAGTCTCTTCTGAACAGACTCTACAGCCGTATCAATATGTAAAGCTCATCTGAGGGGCTGCAGCTCTGACTGGAGCTTTCAGGGGACAAGTCTGGAGCCCTGCTTGCTCAGCCACCACCTCGTCCTCCGCAGTGCCCCTCCTGACTCCTCTCTGGTATTCAGTTTGGATGTGAGGTTTGTCGTGTAAGCAATGGGGAACCATGGAGCTCTTTATGAGAAGAGTGACACATTCAACATCTGTTTTCAGAGGATGGGGCCGCCGTGGCTGTGGCTGCTGGAAACAGGGATCCTGGCCTCTGTCTGTTGTCAGCCCTTTCCCGCCCATGGAGATAAGAGTCTCGGGGTGCCTCAAGCCCCCAGGGACCAGCTCTCAGAGCCAGCCCCCGCCTACCATAAAGTCACACCCGCCATCACCCACTTTGCTCTGCGATTGTATAAGCAGCTGGCAGCAGAAACCCCGGGAAACATCTTCTTCTCGCCCGTGAGCATCTCTAGCACCCTGGCCCTGCTCTCTCTTGGGGCCCAAGGGGACACTCCGACTCAGATCCTGGAGGGCCTCGGCTTCAACCTCACGGAAACCCCGGAAGCTGACATCCACCGAGGTTTCCAGAGCCTCATCCACACCCTTAACCGGCCCAGCCCCAAACATGAACTCAAAGTAGGTAACTCCCTGTTCCTGGACAGGCAGCTAAAGCCTCGGCAGCACTTTCTGGATGCCATCAGGGAGCGATATGGGGCTTTCGCTTTTTCCGCCAACTTCACAGATTCTGCCACAACCGGGAGGCAGATTAACGACTACGTGAGAAAGCAAACGTATGGGCAGGTGGTGGACTGCCTCCAGGAGTTCACGCGAGACACGCTCATGGTTCTTGTGAACTACGTCTTCCTCAAAGGTGAGCGCCGGCTCCGGCAGAATTGTCGCCCCCTCCTCGCTCTCCAGCCCCGCCCAAAAGGCGCCGCCCGGGAAGGCTCAGAGCTCTTCCTTCTTGGGGTTACTGCTGTGTACTTATATAGTGTTCTTACACTGCTACTTCTTGATTTATCAATTTTTGGTTTCTCTTATCAAGTTTTTTTGATTCTTTTTTATTCTATTTTTTTTGGTTATGCAGTCAATCTCATTTTTCTATTAATAATTTATTTTTAGAAAAAATATTGTATTACCTATCTCAAACAGACAGAAATATACAGAGAATAATGTAAAACCACCATAAACTCCCCCACCAAGATTGAACAAATATTAACATTTTACCATTTGCTTCAGATTTTTATTTTAAATATGATTTTGCAGATATCAAATCCTTTTGCAGTTCAATTCCTTTTTGATCCCTCCCCGATCCATTTCCCTCCTTCCACCCCTCCCCAGAGGCAACTGCTATCCTAAGATTGGCGTGGATCCTCCTAATCCATTTGTTCAGGCCATTAGCACATTGAGTGTGTAACCATAATTGTATGGAATACAGTTTACGTGTTTTAAAATTTTACCCAAATGGCATCATAATGTATATATTACTTTGCACTTGTGTCTGAGTGTCATTACACGTCTTAATTTATACAGATAGCTTATTTTGAATGCAGTGAGCATTTCACACTTTTAGGGTCCATTTCTTTTTGCTTCCTTTATTTCCTGAATTTGCTTCATTTATTTCTATATGTGCTACTAGGAAAATGCGCTCCTCCATGTTTTTTTTTTTAACTCAAGTCCATGCTTTAGTCAGATTTCCTTAGTTTTTACCTAACTTTTTTTCTATTCCAGGATCCCATTCAGCATCCATATTACATTTAGTTATCGTGCCAATTTAGGTTCCTGTTGGCTGTGACAGTTTCTCAGACTTTCCCTGCTTTTAATGACCTTGGCAGTTTTGAGGAATATTGGCTGGGCATTTTGTAGAATGTTCCTCAATAGAGATTTGTCTAATATTTTCCCCATGATTAAGACTGAGAGTATGGAACTTGAGGAGGAAGAACCCAGAGGTAAAGCGCTATTCTCATCACATCCTGTCAAGGACACAAAGTATCAACGTGACATCACTCTTGATGTTGACCTTGATCTCCTGGCTGAGGTGATGCTTGCCAGACTTCTCCCCTGTAAAGGTCCCCTTTTTCCCCTTTCCATACTGTGCTCTTTGGGAGGAAACCAATATGTACACCGCACACTTACGGAGTGGGGAGTTATGCTCCATCTCTTTGAGTAGGAGAGTCTACATAAATTATTCGGAATTCTTCTGCACGAGACATTCGCCTCTTCTCCCACACTTATTTATTCAATCACTGATTTATATAAGTATGGTCTAACGGATATTTATTTTATACTTTGGGTTATAATCCAATACTACTTCATTTTCTCACTCACTCATAATGTTTCAGTGTTGGCCATTGGGAGCTCTTCCAGTTGGTTTCTGTGTCCCTTTGATATGCCTCCACCTTTGCTGACTTTTTGGGAGGAGGAGCACTTCCTTACTTTCTCATGCTACAAGGGTACTAGGCTCATCTTTTACATTTTCTCCCTCCAGGAAAATGTCTCTTTTTCTCTCTGTGCTGCCATATGGGTGATTTCTTCCGTGCTAGCTTCCATTTTACTAATTCTCTCTTAAGTCAGGTCTAATCGTTTAACCCATCCATCAAGTCTTCAATTTCACTGTCATTTTCATTTTAACAATTCCTATTTTTTCTCAAATCTACCCGTTATTTTCTCATAATGATTTATTCTTTCCTTATGAATTTTATTCCTTCCCTTTTTTTTAACACACTTAAAAAATATCTTTTAGATTATTCTATTCTCTAGAGATCTTGAACAGTGAATTCTTGGTTTTCTTACCCCTGCTGAGTCCTTCTCAACAGAGGATTGAAATTTTCAGCTTTGAGCTCATCTTCAGTGGAGATTTTCTATATGTATGAGCTTCTTATGGCCTCTTGTGGAAGTGTCTCTAGGGGACAACTTCCCATTCGCCTTTGGTCCAGTCCTGTTGGTTTCACTGGTTTTGTATTAATTTCCAGGTTAGTAAGTTTCTACACTGAATGAATAATGAGAACATGGAGCTATTCTAGATTGGGGAGTTCCTGCACTGAATCAGTAATGAGAACAAAGAATACAGAGTAGGTGACTCTTTCTCCTCTGTCCCTAGAGATGTGATGACCTGTCCTATCTGGTCTCTGCACCCTGGGAAGAGTTTTTCCATTCAGGCTTCCCAGATGGAGGAGGGATTGCCTTTCATAGCTCCTGACTACGTACAGAGAGTTCACTTCAAGTGTCGACCCAGGTTTCATTTATTTCCCCTGAGAAGACATTAAACACCACCCTCAGGAGCTGTATCTGATTTGATAACCCACCAGCCAGATGACTTCAGATCCAAATCAGACATAAGCATTTCTGGCTTGTTTCTGAAAGCTTTGCTACTTATTTTTGACCTCAGGTATTTATTTAGTTATTCACTATTTTATCCATCTTTTCTAAGTGTTTAAGCAGAAAAAGTAGGTTTTCCTGCTTTAGTTCAGTCTGTGATGCTGACCAGAAGTCTCAAGGGCCTGAGTCTCAATCATCTTTGATTCTCCACAGTTTGACATGGCCAAGCATGTTTTAAATGTTTGCTGAATGAGTGATTTTGAGTTAAACTTGCCTCGTGCTTGAGGCCTTGAGGAACGCTCTTCATTCATTCATTCATTCATTCATTCAAGAACATATATTAAGTACTGACTACATCACAGGAGCTATCTAGCCTCTTGGGGAAATTTATGAAGAAGATAGAGTTTTCCTGCCCTTGGGTGGCTCACCTTCCCATGTGAGTTGTAAATAAGTAAAAGGTCAATTACAACTCAGTGGAAAGTGATACTCTGCTTGAGTAGGTGTGGGTGCCATGGAGCTCTTAAAAGAGACACCTCTCCAGAAAGAGGAGGCATCTAAGATGAGACATGAAGAATGAGTTGGGTTTACTTCTGAAAGAGGCTGCGGGAGAGGTGGAGAGAAGAGGGTTCCAGTTGAAAGAACAGCATGTGCAAAGGGCCAAGGAAGAGAGATACCATTGCATTTTCAAGGAACTGGAACAAATTTAGTTTGATGGAACATAGAACACAACAGGGGAACGCCTAGGGGGAGCCGCAATGGAAAGGTAAGCAGGTGCATGTTGACTTTATCTAGAGGACCCCAGAAATACCAAAAAGTCTGAAGCAGTGGAGTGATATGATCACATCTATTTTAGAAAGTCTGGCTGCAGTGTGGAAAATGGTTTGGAGAGGAGGAAGGGTGGGAGAGCAGAGCCAAGTTAGGAGATCATGGAAGTGGTCCAAAGTTAGTATCGTGGTGACCCGAATAGAGTTGTGGCTTTGGAGATAGAATCAGTAATACTCGGTCACTGACAGGGTGTGGGATGAGGGACGGGATGAGCCAGCCCTTTCCCTGTCTCCAGGACCAGTGCTTTCAGGAGGCCAAGTCAGGAGATGGTTCCTGGGTGGAGACTATAAGCAGAAAGAGAAAAGATACCACACACGTGGACAAGACTGTGACCACCAGATTCTGCGTTTCTAACTATGTCTTAATGAGTTTTGCATTAACATTTTATTAACAGACATCTTTCTCCTTGTCTGGTTGAATATTCAGGAGTTTGGAGGTAGAGGGTGCCTCTTGGGCTACTCTGTAGAAGGTTGCTGCTGTCTAGAGCAGCTTGGCGGAGAGGGGTCAACTCAGTGTTTGCAAAGAACCTGAGCTGGGGAGCCAGAGGCAGGCCCCAATCCCTGCTCTACCCCTCGATGGCTCTTCAAAGTGAGAATTTCACGTAAATTCACAGAGACTCAGTTTCTCATCTCTCACATGGAGATCATAATATTTGTTTAATATTAATTTTGATGAAGATTTAAAGAGATGATGCCTCACACATGGAAGGTGCTGAGTTGGTAGAAATACCTTTTGGCCTCTTGAAAGCTCAGTTGTTCGGAAATGGAACAAAATCATAGGCCATTAGAGCTCAAACTCTGGCGACTTGCTCTAGTGGCTGAACCGGGCCTAAATTATGGCACCCCTGATTCTGTATCCATGCCACTTCTCTGCCTCATACTTAGATGTCCAAGAGGAAGTCACCAATCCCATGTGGCTTGGTGTATGTCTGCCCAGATTTGCTCTCTTAGAGTGTGTTCTCATGGTTTTGTGGGTTTTTTGTCCCAAGCTAAGTGGAAGCATCCTTTCAATCGCTACCAGACCCAGAAGCAAGAGAGCTTCTCTGTGGACGAGAGGACCTCTCTCCGCATCCCCATGATGCACCAGAAGGAAATGCACCGGTTCCTCTATGACCAGGACGTGGCTTGCACCGTCCTCCAGATAGAATACAGTGGAAACGCCCAGGCACTGCTGATCCTCCCTGACCCTGGGAAAATGGAGCAGGTGGAGGTGGCTCTGCAGCCAGAGACCCTGAGAAAATGGGGCCAATTGCTCCTGCCCAGGTAAGCATCAGAGCAGAAGGACTCCAGCAGACCTTGCTCAAGAACCCCAGCAGGGCTGGATCAACTCCGGTCGCAAGAGCCCAACTCCTAGTTTTGGCTCACCACTCTGCCCTTCAACCAAGTGTGATCTTGGGTGATTTCCTTACCTTTGGGGCCTCCCATTTCCCCAAATGTAAAATCAGGCCATAACAACCAGCAGGTTGGGTTGTGTGGGGGATTAATCAAGTTAACATGTACAGAGCGTGGCAAGTGGCCCCTGGTGCATGGTAAGTGCTCACTAGGCGTTAATTATTCTTATCCTTCTCAGCATCTTCCCGGCCAACTTCCTTTCCTCTTGCTTCTCCTTTTCTCCAAATAATAATTTACTACCAGAAGGTAGTCAAGCATAGGCAAAAAATCAGATCAAGGACAATTATTAAGCATAATTATGACTCCCATAATGGGTGAAGGGGGTGTAAATTAAAAATAAATAAATAAAATAAATAATTGTGGCTCTCACAGAACAGTGTATATGTCTTAAAAGTGCCTCTTTTTTTTTTGAATTAAAACATTTCTTAAATTAAATATCAAGAAGAGCCGTGTAAAATCAAAGTGCCAGTTTGATGAGATCTCTCTCCTACCCGCTTCTGTCACACTCCTTTCTAGCCAGTGGTTTCTTCACAGGAGTTTCAACCTTTTCTGTTTTCCTAGATTCTGTTCACTATCTAACCTCTTCTTGGGGTATATCTTCCTTTATGGGGTACTCTGGGATGAAATCTGGCCTTGAGTTCTAATTCTCTCCTACTATATGATAAACCACCCCAAAATGGAATGGCTTGAAAAAACCCGTCTATTCTCTCTCTTGCTCCTGTGGGCGGGCTGAGCGGTTCTCTGTGGGGAGCCTCTTGCGTTGGAATCAGAGGGTAGCTGGGGCTGAAGCAATGAAATCTCCTCCACTTGCAAGTTTGGTGTCTGGGCTGGATGGCTGGCTCAGCCGAGGGCTGGGCAGGCATCTCTCTCTCCATGCAGGCGAGCTTGGCTTCTGCACAGCAGCTCCCGGTAGTTGATAGTGTTCAATGGCAGCTCAGGGCTCCAGGAGGAGTGTTCCAAAAGACCGGAAGTGAAAGCTCCCCCTCTCTTAAGGCTTGGGCTCGGAAATTAGCACAATGTCACTTTGCCAAAATCAATTGGTCAAAGCAGTCACAGAACCCACCCAGATTCGGGGTGGGGGGCATAGAGCAAACCTCCTGATGGCCACCTTTAGCCCACCACCGGTCACCCTCATGCCCAAGGAGGCTTTTCTCAGCACCCCAACCACACCGAGGAACCAGGGACAGAGAACTGGTGTTTTTGAACAGAATTTCACATAGTAAATAAAAGAGAAACAGGTCAAGGACAGAGGCCAGGATTTAAGGGCATGTCCCTGTTTTCTGTGAAGCTACAGAGCTCTAGTCAATTTCTGATTCCAGCTGCATATTCTCAAGCTTCCTTGGGGCCAGCCTGCCCCTTCCCTCATCACAGGAGGAAGTAGCGTAGAATCTCCTAGATAAGTAGACTTTCCCTCAGGAAGGGTCTATTTTGACTTTCTCGCCTTGTTCTCACTTTGACTTCAAAAATCAAAACCAGGGGCTGCCCTGGTGGTGCAGTGGTTAAGTTCGCACGTTCTGCTTCAACGGCCCGGGTTTCGCCAGTTCGGATCTTGGGTGCAGACCTACATACCGCTCATCAAGCCATGCTGTGGCAGGCGTCCCACATATAAAGTAGAGGAAGATGGGCACAGATGTTAGCTCAGGGCCAGTCTTCCTCGGCAAAAAGAGGAGGATTGGTGGCAGATCTTAGCTCAGGGCTAATCTTCCTCAAAAAAAAAAAAAAAATCAAAACCAACACAAGTTGCATTTCTAAATCTCAGATGTCCCCGATGACTGTTTCTAGCACCAGAGAGACAATATCCTAGCGGGTATTGTGATGGGCTTTCAGACACGTAAACTTCAGACTGCCAGGTCTCCCTCCACTCCGCAGTGAGGAAGGCTAGCTTGCCCAGGGGCCTCATGCTTCCTGGTCACTGTTCATTTCTTTATTAACATTGCCTGAGGGCCTACTATGTGTTGGGCTGTCTACGGGACACCCCTCTGCCAGACTCTACTCGACCCCTCTCCCTGGCTGGGGCCTGCCCCCAGCGCTGCCTGTGGAAACTTTGTCAAGCAGGCCAAGATGGGCCTGTTTTCTGTTCTCTGCGTCTGTTTTCTGCTTTTCACTGTTCAACCCCTGACTTCCAAGTGCCTCCCACGTCAGTGAGGCAGCTCGTCCCTCGTACCGGCCCAGGAGTTAAACCGGCGATGACCTGTGGCCCTGAATTAGGGTCTCTAACCCGAATCCATTAGAGGCAGAAGTTTCCAAGCTGGCCGTTACCAGTCCTGGCAAATGTCAAGTAACAATCAAGAAGTATCCCAGGGAGAAAAGGACAGATTTGCTCTGGGTCAAAGAAACTTGTGAACTTAACCCGGGAATGTGGCAATCCGATGCGGAAGGCGTGCCAGCAACAGGAGGGAGCGTTAGTCCACTGACTTGTGCCTCACCCCGTACATACGCCATGTCTCATCAGATCTCACGACGGCCGTTGAGCCTCAGACAGGTGACAGATGACATGTTTGTATGAGGGGGTTGCCAGTAGACGGATTTAGAATATAGTCCCTAAGTTGAGCCAGCAGAACTTGCTGATAAATCAAATATGGAGGTGGGAAAATGTTAACAATATTTACATTATGTGGTCGTTATGTGGGTTCAGTCAGTTAAGCCTTGTAAAATCTAGCCCAGTGTCTGGCACCTGGAAAGCCCTCCGTGAACGTGGTAAAGATGGAGACATATAGCTGTGCTAGGAGTCTTCTCAGACACACACGCGACATACTCTGTGCAGTGGGAGAGAGGGAGGCTCTGGATCATGGAACGTTCTGGCGTAGCAGGTGGTGTCTTAGGAAGATGCATTCCCCCTCACTCTGGGAAACACTTCTCCCTCCCAAAGCTCAGGCTGCCACAGACAGGGCAGTGGCGACCTCAATAATGAGACCGCCCCACTTCTCTGATTCCCTCTCCAGCCTGTTGGACTTGCATTTGCCAAGGTTTTCCATTTCTGGATCATATAACCTGGAAGAGATACTTCCCCACATTGGTCTCACCAACATTTTCAACTTAGAAGCTGACTTATCAGGAATCACCGGGCAACTCAACAAAACCATCTCCAGGGTAAGGTGTCGCATGTACGTGTGGGGGAGTCTTTTTTCCTTTGACGTAAAGTGCATTTGCAACTCAGGGTGCCCTTTCTTCTCCCTGCTGTGGTTCTTTAATACCACAGTCTTTAAGGAGACTTTTTGTGGGCAGCTTCCTTTCCGTGTCCCCTCTATTCTTCAGACCAGGGACACAGGGTCCTGAATAGAGTAACACACATTAGGGTCATCCACAGAGCCAGAATTTCCCCCAGTGTGAGACCAGCTTTGTTTTTATTCCTCATGCTTCCTCCTGGGGCCAGCAGTGAAACTCTGTCTGTCTTTGTCACAGCTAGAGAGTGGTGGGCATGATCAGGAGGTGTATCTGTCAGCCTTGCTGCAGTAACAAGCAACCCCAACTCTCAGTGCCTTCTCATAACAGGGGTTTAGTTCCTGCTCCTGTTCCATGTCAGAGGTGTGTCACCACCGCCTGGCTGCAGACCTCCTTCACATGTCTTCTTCCTTTCAGGATGTAGGTTAAAGGTGAAGCCCCTCCTTGGGACATGCCATTCTCCAACAGAAGGAAAAAAGCAAGATAAAATGTGCAATGGCTCTTATCACTTCTCCTCACATGTGGCCTAGGTCACGGCCACTCACGTCTCACTGACTAAAGCAAGTCCCACAGTCAAGACCACCATCAATGGGGTGGGTCTGTGTTCTCCAACTGCAGGAGGCATTGCTAGTCACAGGGCATGGGTGAGGATCGAGAACCCTCTAATAGGAAGGGAGAGTTAATATTTGGGGATAATAATGCAATTTTCCGCAGGAGAGAAGGCGCAAAGTCCCTTGTTTGCCTTTCTGTTATCCTTTCTGTTTTACAATAGTTGTTAATTATCATTTCAGTCTTTGCTAGGAACTTCATAAGGAAAGTTTTGTCTTTTATTTGGAACAGACCAGCTGAGATTTGGAAGGTGAAACCAAGGCAATAGGGCCATGGTCTCGTGTGTGTGCACATGCATGCTTGTGTGCCTGTGTGTGCCTGTGTGTGTGTTTGCCTGTGTGTGCACGTGCCCACAGTGAAGAGCGTGAACAAGAAGGAAAAGAAAATATTTAGCCTTTTAAAGAATTCCTTTCACGGTGACCTTAAATGCTAGGTATATCTCTTCATAGTGCTTTTTAGACTTGAACAAGATTGTCAAGCCCAAAGTTTTCCAACTTTTTTTAAAGCCTCGGAATCTTTTCTTCTTAAGGAGTTGTGTGAAAAATGAGGTTTAAGAAAAAGGAATTCTTCTCCCAGAGACCAATAGAGAGCTTGGCACATTAGGCAAGTGGTTCCACTGAGCTCCTTTTGAAAACTGTTGACTTAGGCTAAGCAAGCCATTTTACAGATGAGAAAACTGGGGCGTAGAGAAGGGAAGCGCAGCTCGGAGCAGAAAATGATGTGTGCCGTGTGCACTAGGAGCTTGAGAATGCTCCTCGAAGCTGCTGCTGGGCTTTGCAGCCTGGCTCCTGCTCGGACAGCCCTCGGCCCTGCTCAGGCCCATTTGCCTCCCCATCAAAGAGCCAATAGCACCGTCAGGGTGAACCCCAGGATCTGACGGAGGGGGAGAAAATGAGGAGAGGAGGGAAATAAAGTCTAGAGTCGCTTCTTTGGGAGGGGGAGCCTGTGCGACCTGAAGGGTGTTGCTGTTTGCCTCCGTCTCCTCAGTGTCCCACAAGGTGGACTCTGTCCCCTCAAAGCGCCCTGAGCTGATGCTGACTCTGCTCCTCTTCTCTCCTTCTAGGTGTCGCACAAGGCAGCCGTTGACATGAGTGAGCGGGGAACCGAGGCAGGGGCTGCCTCCGGCCTCCTCGCCCAGCCCCAGTCTCTCAATGCAACCTCGGCCCCACACGCCCATTTCAACAGGCCTTTCCTGGTGCTCCTTTGGGAGGTGACCACTCAGAGTTTACTCTTCCTGGGAAAAGTCGTCAACCCGGCCGCAGGGTGACCGCGGTGGGAGGCCGGGGGGTGTCTTGTCTCTCCCCCCTCAAACAAACAGGACGGCCAGCACCAGCCTGTATCACGGGCTGCTGTGAGGACCAGTGTGCAAAGATGCTAATAAAGTTGACCTTGGGTTTTGTGAACGCTGAGGAGCGATGCTCACAGGGGAGGGTCAATGCGTAGACCAACTGTTAGCCGTTCATTCCACAGTCTCCTCACATCTGGCGTCCACTATGGTCAGAAAGCTGAGAATGAGAACAGCCTCATGCTATGGCCTCCTGGGAGATGTCCACCACTGCCGCCACCACTGCAGATCTTTCCTAGATGTCCTTTGGGGTAGGGTCCCAGGAAAGGCACCAAGGACATCAGGAGGAATAAGCAAGTTTCTCCCTTCGCAGTGGCTGATCTTGGCTATACAGTGAAGTGAGGTCGTCCTGCACGGTCATCGCCCAGACGTCAGGGGTCAGTTCACCTTGAGGGGAGATTGGAGCCAAGGCAGGGGCTCCGACCACGCTCCATGAGGAGAAGAGGGTGCAAGGATGGGCCAATCCAGCAAGGGAGGTCAAATGCCCAAGGGCAGCCCCAAGAAAGAAAGTGGGAGGGTCAACATGGCCTGTGGGACAGTGAGTATAGGGCACAAACTTGGTTAGTGGAAGGATCTGGGGGCAGTATTTGATTGCAATGGGGCATCTTTGGAGGTCAGAAGTCCCATTCCCACAAGTGTGACCCTCCAGGCTTAAAGAGGCACTCATCTGAAGCTGGTGGGGAAGCAACACAGAGGGATGCCAACCTAGCTCCCTGTCTGTACCGTGCGTGTGACAATGTCCATCCCCACTATGAAGCCCGTGCCAAGACCCAGAGGGTGGCTTCAGGTGGTGCATGTCTAGGAAGGAGCCATCCCCAAAAGCGCAAGTCGTAGGACCCCACCCTCACCGCCATCCTAAGGAGGTGAGACTTAAGTTGGATCTTGAAAACAGGCAAGCCCTAAATAAAGGGGAAAAGGACAAGACAGTCAGGGGAGGATAGAGGAGACACGCTGCGGGCAAGGGCAGCTGGGAAAGAAAGAAAAAGGTACGTTCTGAGAAAACCAGGTTTGCAGCAATAATCAGCTCATACAGGATCACAGCTGGAGAGGTGTTTGGAGGAAAAGGTTGGAGGCCTTAGATGCCAGGGAAAGGAGTGTGGACTTTGTCCTATAGACGGTGGGGAGCAGCTGTAGGCCTGGGAGCAGATGTGGATGTGGACAAAGTGGTGATTGGGAAAGTCATCCGATAACTGGGCATGGATAGGCCCAAGTGGGGTGAAGCCAGGGATGGGGCCAGTCAGGAAGGTACTGTGAGGTCCACCCCCACCACGTGCCCTGTCCTGGCCCGTCTTACATCCCTCCTCTATCAGACACTAGCACACACGATCCCAAGTCCCAGCCAGACCCTGTGGCCCTTGGCGCCTCCTCCCCACCTGGCCCTGCCTTCCCCCTGGCAGTGGACACCACTTCTCTTAGAAAGGAATGAACCCCAGAAGGTCCACCCCATGTCCTGGGCAGCCCCATGTCATGCGTGATACTTTTCTGTTGCTTTGAACTAAAAAGTGAGTAATAGCTGTATTCAAATGCTTGATGATCTGCCCAAATCCTCTCCAACAGTGGCGTTCGCTCCTGCAGAAATAAGTGACGGATTTTCCAGGGATATGCAAGACAGAGATATTAAAGGAAGAGGTTCCTGAATTGAGCAATCTTACACTGGATCAGGCATTCTGGAAGATTCTGACCCTGGAGTGGGGAACCTGAGAGTCAAGGGTCCCATCCTCCTGGGGCTCAAAGACTTGCAGGGCAGATGGACGTTGAACAAGTACCTGTGTTAAAGTGGGTGGACAGCCATCACATGGCCTGCATGCAAGGCTTTGGGACCCACGCATTCACTGCTTCAACACAGGTTTATCAACACCTGCTATGTGCATTCCCTGCTAGTTAGGCAGTTGGAATAGAGCAGTGAGCAAAGCAGACAGTAAGCCCGGCCCTCGTGGGGATTCCACTCTAGATGGGGAAACAGACAAAACAAAACAAAGTAAGTAAAGTACACGCTATACAAAACAAGTAAGGAAATTACATGCTATATAGAGAGAGCAGTGAGGACAAGTTCTCCTTGGACAAGAATACACCCAGCAAAGTCCCCATGATGCACGTGAAGGGGCAGCTGGACCCTCTGATGGTGACCAGGTGGAGCACTCAGTGGTGACAGGATTTAAGTCAAAGGCTATAATATGCTCCCTTCATCCTTCCTATGAAGGGAAACTACACCTGGATCCCTGTCGTCACTTCTGGAAGAGAGGACTCTACGGAGACCAGGGTAGTCAGTGGTCTAAAGGTATTTATTAACTCTCTGCTCTGACCCAGGCCTGGTGATCATAGAACCATTGACCAGCCCCTCAACTCTCCCATGTCCAGTGTCCCATTGAGGACACACTGTGCTGGAGGGCATGAGACATGCCTGCGTTCACTGTGCACTTACTATGAACTAGATACCAGTATAGGCAGTTGACAGATGTCAACCAACTTAGTTCTCCCCCAAATCATGAGAAGTGGTTCTGCTGTGTCTCCTTCCTACAGGTGGGAAAACTGAGGCACGATTTGCGAGCCAGTGGCAGAGCTGGGATTTGAACCAGGCCATTCGGCTCCGTGGCCCTTGCTTAACCTCGATGCCACAGCTCCTTTCATGAGCACATCTCAAAAGTCATCTGGCCACACCTCCTTGGCTGCAAAGACCCGATTCTCAGAGTCAGAGGAGGGAAGAGAGGGAAGAAACCCTATGGGCAGGAGCATTTGGGGAAACTTTGTAGGAAAAGACCCAGAAGCATGGCTGGAGGACAGGGCTGTGCCCATTCGTCTGTTTATTGCCATTACCAGAGACAGGGACCGCACAGAATAGGCAGCTGGACACCTTTACTAGCTCAGCGCTGTGAGGGGGCAGTTATGACACATGGTGGAAATTTGAGGCAAAGACTCAGAGGTAGAGAAGAACACAGCTTGATGAAGGACACGATATAAACATGCACAGAGTTTTGTGTGAGGGTTTGGTGAAAGGAATTCTGCTCCATTCTGAGCCATGCAGACAGCACGCTTTCTCTCAGGTCTTCTCTCTTCCCCTCTCCTTGGGAGGCCAGTTGAGGCAGATTTTGGACGCTAGTGAATTCTTACAGCCTCCCACTAGTTGGGCAATCCTGGACATGTCACTCATCTCTCTGTACCTTAGTCTTTTCTGCAAAACAGAAAGTATAAACCCAATTTAGAGAATTGTTGTATCGCTTCTCAGCCTTTTGGCTGAGATGAAGTGTAGAGAATTGTGGTGAAAATCAAACGAGTTCATGAATGTGAGCATTAAGCACTTGGTATACGGTAGGTGCTCATTGAACATTTATTTCTTCCACCTCACCCTTTGGGTGCCCCAGCCTTCAAGGCTGCCCTTTATTCTTGTAGAGCATAGCTCAGCTCTGGGGAATGTCCAAATTCCCCCAAGTGGCCACTGGTCCAGGTGTCAGATGTGACCTCTCCTAGTGAAATCGTGGGGGTAGCGCTTCTCCAAAACCCAAGGGTGTGGATGGAGAAGCTTTGAGGACCTCGCCTGGGCATTACAGGCTTCATCTGGCGAGTGAGACCATTCTTGCTGCAGGGGCACTGTCTATGGCAATGCGGCACTAAGGGGGAGCCAGCGGCCCAGGGCTGAAACGGAAGGCACATGCTTTCTTAAGGTGTCTCTTTCATTCACCTGTGCATTAAGTAAGATTCTCCCCCAGTGGAAATTCTAGATGTACGTACACTACAAACCAACCTTTTAACCACCTGGAAGAACTTGACCATTTTCGAAGTAAGTCAGCAGCTACCTAAAATTTACATTTTCAAATATCTTCTGGCGCTCTCTATGGTGGATACGGAACCATCTCTGCAATGCCCCAGAGTCCCAGGGACACTCGTTTTCTCCCTGGATTGCAGGAAAGTAGGCTTTGGATGTTGGACTAAACCTCTGGCCAGGTACAGCCTATATGAACACACTGAACCCTGTGGATCATCGGGGCCACTCTTGTCTGTCCCCCCACCTCAAGGTTCCGTATGTCTCACAGAGCCCATGAAAAGTGGCGTAAAATTTCCACTCCCTTCATTCCAGCCAGGAACAGAGCTGAGAGCTTGAATGTATGAGTGGGTCTGTTTCTAGATTATTTACTGTTCTATTGAACTATATGTCTTTTCTTGTGTCAATACCACACCATTTTAACTAATTCTTTATAATAAGTCTTGATAAGAGGTCAAATCCTCCAGCTTCATTTTTTAGAGGTATTTGCTTGTTTTGCTTCATTTTACCTTCAATGTCTGTTTGTTATTCTGCGCACTCCAGTAGTTCAGGCTAAAATAGTTGACAACTCTTTCTCTGTTCCTCCAGCTCCCGCCTTCCAGATCTTCATGGCACCAACCCTCCCATGCTCACGGAAGCCCCAATTCCTATATGAAGTTCCTAAAAACACTTTATTACAGAAAATACTTGCAGCACCTCTGTTTTCATGATAAGAAAACAAACTGATTCATCTGAAAACATCTTTGTTCTTCCTTCATTCTTGGAGGATGTTTTTACTGAGTAGAGAATATTAGGTAAGTCGACGTTTCCTTCAGTGCTGTAAAGACCTTATTCCCTTATATTTTGACTTTCACAATTTGGGTTGAAAAGTTGTCTGTAATTCTTAACATTGTCATTTGCAAGTAATGAATTTTTTCCCTCTGGTAGCTTTAAAATTTTCTCTTTGTATTGTCTTTCAACCATTTTAAAATGACGTCCCTAAACGCAGTTTTCCGTATATTAATTCAGCTTAGGGTTCCTATAGCTTCTTGAATATGTGATTGGATGTCTGTTATGGAAAATTCTTACACACTGTCTCTTTAAAAAGTGCTTCTAGTTCAATTCTCTCTTCTTTTTCTAATTATATTAGTTGCTTCCATCATGTCCCATATGTCTCTTAGGCTCTTTTCTGGATTTTCTATTCCTTTTTCCCTCTGGGCTTAATTGAGACATTTTCTATATGCTTCTCTCCCACTTCTACTCCCTTTTGCTATATTTGACCTACTGTTAATGAACTATTGAATTATTAATTTCAGTTATTTTAACTTCTGGTACTATAATTTTAATTTGATTCTTTTTATGGTTTCCACTTCTCTGTGAAATTTTCTATTTTTTCATCTGTTTCATTTACAGAATAAGCATGGCTATTTTAAAGTCTGTGTCTGATAACTCCAATATCTAGATACCTGTGAGTACACATTATCTATTTTTTTCTCTTAGTTTTCAGCTATTTTTCCTGTTATCTGTTGTGCCTGATCATTTTTTATTGAATGACGGATATTGTGTATCAAAAATATGTAGCTTTGGCTGTTTGCTTCCCCTGAGAGGAGATTTGATTTTCTTCTCTCAGGCAGATAGAGTACAGAAAGATACCCTTCACCAGTCAAGGCTGGGTTCCCATCTTTTTGAGGTCTGGTTTGTTTGGCCTTGCCCCTATAATGTGACCATTAGGAGGTCTCAACTGAAAGCCCGGGCTGTTTTCCAGAGCCCCGCCCCCTTCACATGTTCCCACACTCATTTTTGTCTCCTGAGTACTGTGAGGATGCTAAAATCTCTGCTCCTTTAGCAGGTGACTTTTGCATGATTATTCAGGATCGCACCTCACACACGCACCACTTAGGAGTCAGAAAACTCCTTGGAGGGAACTTGCATGGCCATCGTTGGGTTGGATCCATCCACACTGGGTTCACTTCCTTGGGGTTCTATATTCTCCAGGGTCTGGTCCCTCAAGTCCTAATTTCTTGTTGGTTCTGAACTCCAACTTTTGTTTCCCCAGCCCGGGGGTACTGTTACCGGCTCCAGGCCACTGGGTTCTGTCCATCTCTATGCCCCAGATTGTAAAGCAGCAAAAGACCCAGAAGGAACAGGCAGCAGCAAGTATAAGTTTCACTTCAATGCGTTTCCCTTCTCTCTGGAATCTTCTCTCCATGCGTCCTTCATTGTGCTCCAGTACCTTCAACCATCTGCATTTTGATTTTATTCGGCATTTATAGTTTTCCAGAGGAAGGGTTAGTCTGATACTAGCTTATCTCTCAGCTACCTATAAAACATTCAGGATATTGAATGTTTAAGCGATGTCGGCACAGCCGGGGCCAACAAGTCCGTTACTTTCAGCACCGAATAGAGCGAGATTACTGAGGCAGCACTGAATAACATGAGTCCATGGTGATGCCTTGATCGGCTTCATGTGTGAGGGGGAAATGTTTCTCAAAGTAATTGGGATGCTTCAAATAACGGGTACCCTCAGCCTACATTTTATCACCTGCCATTTACATGGAGAGAGGCAGTGAGAGGAAGATGTTGATCCCGCACCCACTGCCCCATCAGCAAAGGCTAGCCCTGCCCCCTGCTGGTTACAAAGGATCGTCGATGCATCCTAGGAGCAGGCCAGGGCCCCTCTTCTCCCTTGAGGCTGGGCTGAGGAGGGGTTGCCAGATAAAATATAAGATGTCCTTAGGACCAGCCTGGTGGTGTAGTGGTTAAGTTCATATGCTCTGCTTCAGCAGCCCAGGGTTTGCAGGTTCAGATCCTAGGCACGGACCTATACACTGCTCAGGAGGCCATACTGTGCAGGCATCCCACATACAAAATAGAGGAAGATTGGCCCAGATGTTAGCTCAGTGACCATCTTCCTCAAGCAGAAAAAAGATTGGCAAAGGATGTTAGCTCAGGGACAATCTTCCTCACCAAAAAAAAAAAAAGAAAAAGAAAAATACAGGATGCCCAGTTAAACTTGAATTTCAACAAATAATCTTTTGGTATAAGCATATCTCATGCAGTATTTAGGACATACTTATACTAAGAAAAAAATTGGTTGTTGTTTATATAATATTCAAATTAACAAGGTGTCCTGTATTTTTACTTGCTAAATCTGGCAACCCAGCAAGGGATGTATACGGTCAACACTCATGAAGGGATTAGCAGAAAATAAAGTTCGATCGAGCTGAAGGGCAGGCTGGCCTAGGCATCAGGGTAGAAGGAGCAGTGAGTTTGGTTAAAAGAGGATTCAAAGGAGAGAGTTATGAGGGGAAGCCAGCTCTGGACACTCACGTCTGCTGTGTGAGGAAATCCAGGCAGCCTGCTGAAGGAAGCCAGATGCATGGCCCGGGTGCCCCCATCACCACGGTTGACCTCCAGGCTCTTGCAAAACTATGAGTGAGGCCATCCTAGGCCAGTAGCCCAGCCGATCTGTCAGCTGACCGCAGATGCTGAGCAAGGCCAGCCAAGCCCAGCCACCCCTGGCCCAGAGCAGAGCTGCTCAGCTGACCTGCAGATTCATGAGCTAACTTCTGAAGCGGTTTGTTACACAGCAATAGGTGACTGCTACAAAGAGGAGAGGGTGTGTGGGGATGGACCTTGGGAATTCCAGACTGAGAAGACAGCATGACAAAGTGTGGTGTCTGAGTGCCCAAGGCCTCTCAGGTCCTCCGCCACTCCTCTCCCCAAGGGCTGAAGCACCAGGTTTTAAGGTATCTGCTTCTGTCCCCCCATCCCAGGGAATCTGCCAGCCCTGAAGGCCCTTGAACAGGGCCAATTGAACTAGAGATGGAACTTGTTTCAAGGGTAACCCAACCATTGGTCGACCACCCATGAGTTGTGTGGCCTGGCTCAAAAAGATGAGCTGGGCCAATCAAGGCCTTTCCTGGCAATTCAGAACTTGGCAGCTTCGAATGTGGTCAGAGGGCTATGGGACCAGAGCTGAAAGGTCAGGGCTCAGTTATTGAGGCCACAGGTGAAATGGAGAAGCAGAGGACGTTGTTTGGAAGTCAACAGAGCCGATGCCAGAAGGACGCAGAGCGGCCCTTGGACAGAGATGCGTGAGGAATGGCTCTGCTCATTCTCAGCGCTGGCCTAGGAGTTTGTTGATGATCATCTGGATCTAGGGAGCTAAAAAATGCTCAGCCTGGCGCAAGAAGAAGGTCTTTATTGTAAGGATGTAGGGCTATCTCAAAGAACCCGCTGCAAGCCATACAAATGTTTCTGCAGAAGTGGAAACTGGTGGGTCGTCAATCAGGGTGACCTCTCTCTCTCACTTCTTCTCTCCCCTTTGGGCCCTGTCTTGATGCAAGACATCCTTCCAGTCATTTTATGTGCCTTGATTGACTCCCCCCACCTGCAGTAACCCCACTTTCCCACGGGGACACCTACCTGACCAAGCCTGGGGCCCTGCCTGCGAAACTGCCTAATAGACATCAGGTTTATGGATTGAGTGTAGTTGAGGAGATGCCCTGTAAAATCCTTAATAATAGAATTGCACATTTGGAAGGACTTCTGCAAATCAATTAAACTTAACTTAGAAAATATGTTTTGAGCTCCTAATGTGCACAAGACACGGTTTTCATTCATTTGTTCATTCATTTATTCAAAAACTGCTCATTGAGCACCCGCCATACACCAAGTAGTGCTCAGGACACCAAGGTCGTGGGGAGAACAAAACAGGCAGGGCCACCATTGTCATGTTTCTGAAAGTGACTGTGTGACACAGTAGTCTCTCAAGGGGCTCTATGAAAAACGCAGTATTTCAGTAACTTTGGGGGCCACGGCATGAGATACTTCCCTCTCGGAGATTTTAAACACACAATCATGTTGAAGGCACTGAAAGGTCCTGTAGTAAAGAAATGTGCTTTGCTTTATTTAATTCAATATTTATGAAGGTCATTTGATCACAGACATATTGTTTTCTCATATCACTTCTTAATATTCCATGATTTCATATTCTCTGTGACGCACTTTAAGGAACAGGGCTCTGTGGCATTATGAGCATTATGTTGTGTAGTGTCCTTTCTTCTTTCTTTGTTTTTCTTTTCTTTCTTTCTTTTTTTTTTTTTGAGGAAGATTAGCCCTGAGCTAACATCTGCTGCCAATCCTCCTCTTTTTGCTGAGGAAGACTGGCCCTGAGCTCACATCAATGCCCATCTTCCTCTACTTTATATGTGGGACACCTGCCACAGCATGGCTTGACAAGCAGTACCAAGTCCACATCCGGGATCTGAACTGGTGAACCCCGGGCCGCTGAAGCAGAACCTGTGAACTTAACCACTGCACCACCTGGATGACCCCTGTTTTTCTTTTTTTCCCTTTTTTTAAAGAAGCACCTGAGGCCTAAAGAGGTAGTTGTACTGCCCGAGCTCACCCAGTCCCTTAGGGGCAAACCTGGCCTGAGACCAAGTGCCCTTCCAGGATAGAGCATTGTGCGATGTTAGAAAGAAAATCAGAGCAGCAGCCATCACTGCCAAGCGTTACGTGCCGGGCACTGGGGTGAGATGTTATGGTGGCTGAGAGGCTGGTGAGAGATACCCTGTGGGTCGAAGGAGAAGTAACATGAAAAAGTGAGAGAAAGTTCCCCGGGGGCAGAAGTACCCAGCTGTTTGCCTCTGCACCTGGACCCCTGGGCACATTCCTCTGGAACTTCTCCACCTGGGAGAGGGAGGCTGGCCCCGAAGGGCCAGGAGGGGCTGTGGACTCAGAACAGGTGGAATGAATTGGCAGATGGGCCATGAGTGTCTGGGGCCTTGAGGATGGATTGGAGGCCCTGGTGCCAGAGGCCTGGGAGTGAAGGAGAGGACTGCAGTCACAGAGTCACTGTCACTGAGCGATGGAGGTGAATGCCCCCCCTGGGACCTCAGCCGCCACCACTGGGCCCTCCAGGTGCTGGAGGAGACGCCATCCTTGGCTCAGGTGCCCCCATCCACCACAGGCTCCCCGTCTCTGGGTTCAGCCCCCCTGGAGGCGGGACTTGAATATCCAGAGCTGGGATTGCACGGGAATGCTCCCTCCGGCCTCGTGAGTGAGAGAAAGCCAGACAGACCCACTTCACCTGCCAGGGTCGCCGCTGGGTGGGCAGCCCTCTGCTCCTGCGGGGCTGAGTCTGGACTCACCGGCACTGGCTTTGTAACCGCCACTGCGCTTCCTTACAAAGCCAGCTGACTACGCATCTCTCTGAAGGTCACAGTTGCTTTGTCATCTCAGCATCCCCGGAATGGGGTTCCAATCTAACTTTCTTCCAGAAGGTTTTGAGGCTATTGACAGAACAAAATAATATGAAAGAATATAACTCAAGATTAAAAAATACAAGAAGGCCATTTTTTTTAAAAGTATGAGAGAAGGCAGAAATAGATGTTGTCAATCACTTATATTGTCCATACCTGTGCACTGAATTCAGTTATAAATTCTTGGCTTTTGAAACAAAAGGAAAGATATAAGCTACGGAGCTGTTATTGACAAGAGAGTGCATGGATGTTCGTGGGCATAAAAATGGTTTGTTTGTTTCTTCCTGGAATCCAGCTCCAGTTGGTCTTAATATTAGCACAATTCTTCCTGCTCTGATTTTAAAAGGCACAGAAGTTTTGTTCAAATGATTGATGCCTGCAGTAGCTCTGAGAAGGTCAAGGCTACACCATGGAAGTTTGACTTAGATGAACTAGATGCGACGCCCTGAACAATTAGGCTCTGACTTTGAAGCTCAGGTTCCAGGTAAGCGAGACAGGTTAGGAAACTAATGGAGGTTCAGCTCTTTCACTGTCTGCCAAGACACCTCTGCTCCCTGAGGGAGCTCTCCCTTCTGATAAATGTGTCCCCTGGCTAGATGAGTCAGACGCTGGATGATCTCATCAATTGTATGGGTTAGCAAATGCGGCAGATCTGCTCCACCACTGAGGGCTTTCCAGTCTGCTTACAAGAGCTGCCTTTGTTAATGTTTCATTAAGTGAGTCACACATGACACTATACACACTTCATAAAATCCAAAAAAGCAATCAGAAAAATAAAATTTAGTCACCCCCAAAACCCACCATCCAGAGGGAGTCCTATCAGCTTTTTGTTACATATTTTCTTTTATAAATACATACATTGCTAACGTAAATAGAGACATACACACATACACACACACACAAACACACACTTACCAAAATGAGATCCTACTATACATACTGATTTCTAAATGTTTTTTGGACATAATAACATATTGTTTTAACGACTGTATAATGTTCCATATTTTATCTGTGCCATAAGTTTTAGTTTTAAAATTCTCTGTTAATGAACTTTCCAGTTGTTTCCAATTTTTAAAAACACCAAGATGCATATCCTTTGAATGTATCTGTGGAATTAAAATTGCTCACTCAAAGGACATACAGATTATAGGATATTGAAGCTTTTTTTCCCAGATTGTCTTCCCCAAAATTTGTATCAAATGAACTGGGTAGCCAGAGTTGATTTGAACTGTGATCTTTTGTCAAGTAAATGGATCTATTTCTTGATTCTCTCTCAGCTAGAGTGAATGGTCTGTGTTTTTGTGGGTGGTACCTTATATATTAATGCTGTAGTTTTTATATATGGAACAAGTCCCTCATATTCTTATTTTTAAAAGATTTTCCAGGTTTTTTTTAAATAAAATAATTATTTTAGGTGAATTTTAGAATCCTTTTGTCAGAGTCCAAAAAATGTTCTGTTGGGATGTTGGTAGGAATTACACTGAATATAAACCAACTCAGAGGAAACGTACATCTTATAAAATGTGGAGTCTTCCCATCTAAGAACGAAACAAATCTCTTCTCTTACTCTCATCCTGATGTGTCCTTAACCAAGTTTTTTTCTTTTTCTCCTAAAGCTCCTGCACCTTTCTTGCTAATTTCATTCATGGGAGTATGATATGTTTTGTTGCTCTTATGCATGAGATCTTTTCTTCCACTTTCTGGCTGTCTTTTGTACTATATACAGGAAAACTAATGACTCACGTCTTTACTGACACCTTAACGAACATTTTGAACACGTTACCTGTGTCTAATAACTTTTCAAGTTTTTTCCCTTGACTTTTCCAGCACCATACACAGGTCATCCCTATGTAATGATTATTTTGTTTCCTTGCAATGATTTAATCCACTCAGGACCAGAGATGGAAGGGAGAATCTTGAAATCTGGATGTGCAGGCAGGATGGGGCACAGTTTAGCAGTTATTCTCAGCAAAAGATAACCTTGGTTGGGGGGAGGGGAGTTCTAAAACTGGATTTTTACTCTCCTGGCCCAAAGCCTCCAGTTCTCCAGCTGTAGAGGACGTGCTTCTCTGCATCTGTACACAGGTGGGACTCTGTGCACAAAACAGCTCCTGGTTAGAAGTCCCCTTTTACTCTCCATCACATGAAGTCTGGCAGCCTCTGCGCCCCCTTGACTCAGCCTGGGAGAAGCGCCTTCTCCTCCAGATGGGGAAGGCTCATCTGTGCCCCACTGTGCTGCCCAGCCTCTCCTAGGGAGTGTTTCAGGGCAGCTAACTATGTTCCCACCCGTGTGCTCCATCATGTGCTTTCATTTAGTGGGCTCTGGGGGTGTCAGACAGAGCGGGCAGAGAGAAAAGACCAGGAGGTTTTCGATGACTCCCTCTGAGATCTTGCTCTGCCCAAGACCAGTGGTGAGATTTCAGCCCACAATAAGTGTCTTGGGGACAACAAGGCCCAGAGGGGTGGATGTGGAGAGCTGGCACCACTGATGCTTTAAATATTGTCTCTGCATCGGCTGTTTCCTGTTGGTTCTCAATGGTATAGCAAAGCCTTCTTATTCATTTTGCTTTTCATTTTATGTTCCTTCTACTCTCGACCAGAGGTGCTCAGGAGAATCCTTTGCAAAGAGAATTATTATTTCCATTATCCTGGAATGGAAAAAGAGAAAACCCCTGTGGATCGTGCAAATTGTGTAAACAACAAAAACTCTAATGGCCTTTTCCTCCAGTTCTAAGAACTTGGCAAATAGTTAAAAATAATTCTGAAAACCATTAACGTTTCTAAGAAGTACATTGCTTCACCTTTTCCGTTTCCGGTTACGAATGGCAATCCCAAACAATGGTGTGGGGTGTTTTCAACTCCAGCGCTTTATTGTTTCTCCGTTTGAGTCCCGTAGAAGGCTTTATGGTGGATCGTTTGTGCGCCTGGCTCCTCCTTCCACCTCTTTGAAGCTGATGTCACACATTTTTTCATAAGCCTCAAAGGCAGGTTTGTACCTGCCCTTCTTAACTTCCTTCAAAACTTTGTATTCTAACCAAAACTTCTATCAAAAGTACACCAATTAGCTCCAAAGAACAAGAGGCAACGTCAAGTGATAGCACAAGAAAAAAATCTATATATATAGTCTTAAATCTCAGCTCTAGTCTTTACTATGTGACTTTGGAAAACTTTCGGAGCCTCAGTTTCCTCGTGTGTAAAATGAGGATAATAATGTCTCCATCTTATTACAAACCTAAGAACGAACTCCTTTGAGTGCTAAGTGTGTATCAGTGCTTTGCCGTGCCCTTCGCATGCATTCTCTCATTTAATCCCCACGATAATTTCCAAACTAAGTTGCAATTATCATCTCCCTTTTACAGGTAAAAGAGCAGAAGTTCAGAGCGCTTCAAAAATTTCCTGTTGCAGTTCAGAGTCCTGGAAAACACACTCTGAGATTCTGAGATAAGCGTGCAGGAGTTTTATTGGGGAATGCTCTCAGAACAATCCCCGTGAAGGAGCAGGAAAAGCAAGTTTGGACTGGAGAACTTTGATGCAGTTGCAAAAGCAACCTCAGATCCACAGGGGGCGCTCTGAAACAGAGATGTGCCAGATGAAGGCAAGGGTGACCAGGCGTTTGTATCCTCATGGGAACCAGTCGTTGGTGTGGATTTCTCCCTAGAGAGGTTTTCATTTTGGGCGTGGGAGCTTCCTTCAGTAGAAAACAATTTTCAGAGAGAAACAAAGCCGTGAGCTGTCAGCAGTGGGCCCTGTTGGCAGCTGAATGGATGAGGACCTCAGTCCTGCAGGGGGATCTGAGTGATGCATCACAGCAGCCTCTACCCAAACATCACGGAGATGGGAAGTGGTGGAGCCCGAACAGTCCTACAGATCCGCCTGGTTCCAAGGCTCATGCTTCCATTCACTATCCTACACATCATGGCATTAAGTGAAACAGCATATATACACTTCATGAGACATGTAAGTGCTAATTACATGTTGATTTCTGTGTCAATCTGCGTCCATTCAGGAGACAGAAACCACATTGTGATTTAAACAGGGGAAGTTTAATACAAAGAGTTATTAAGCTATGATAAAAGAGTAACTGTAAGACGTAAATGAGCTCTAGAGGATACGATAGGGCTGACGGAGAATGAGCAAGGAAGGTCAAACGTGGAAGGAAGGGTCCCCGCCTCAGGGGCTTCAGATCTCACTGGAGAAGCCGCTGTTGCAGCCCACTGATGTCACAGAACTCTACTGGTTTGCCCAGGCCCGAGCTGGTCTGCAGTCACTGGGCAAGCAGGAAGCAGCCCTCAGAGGCACAGCCAGGCCACAGTTAGCGGGTGGTTGTGCAGGCAAGTGGAGGGAGTGCACGCTACGGTGCAGACAGGACACGTGGTGTTCATGTTGGGAGGGCCACAGCGTCACAAGAGTGGTGGGAGACAAAGCTCTAGCGAGGAAGGCAAGCAGAGGGGTCAGGGCACCAGTGTGGACAGGAGGCCTGAAGCTCATGGAGTTGGTGTGGAGGGAGCTATGGTACGGGACCACCACACTGGGCCAGGGCTGTGAGGTTGCCAAGAGACTGCACGTTCCTCGTGTTCTGGAACAGGAGCATCACGGGATGTCCCCACATCCACACCACTGCCCTCCCCTAACCTCCCACCAATGCTACAACCTGCTGGGGCAGCAGCTGGAAGCAGCAGTGGCGCCCCCTTCCTCCTGCCATGCCTCTCCAGCGCTCCCTACTGAGAAAGCTTAACATGCCCACTGCTAACAAGAAAGGCTTAATCACGTCTGTTACCCCAGAGCGTGTGTTAAAGAGGGAATTCGGAGGTGAGAGGCAATATATTGATAACCGGTGCAAGGAAACAGGCAAACGTTATCCTGGAGTAGTCCTCCAACAAATCAGAAATGAGCGCTAGGGGCTAAATTATGTCCCCCCAAATTCATATGTTGAAGGCCTAACCCCCAGTGTTCGGAATGGAGCTGTGTTTGGAGGCAGGGCCTTTACAGAGGTAATTAAGTTAAAATAAGGCCCTTAGAGTGGGCCCTAGTCCAACATGGCTGGTGTCCTTATAAGAAGAGGAAATCTGGACACGTAAATAGACACCAGCAATACACGCACAGAGAGAAGACCATGTAAGGACACAGCAAGAAGGAGCCATCTGCAAGCTAAGGGAAGAGTCCTCAGAGGAAACCAGCCTTGCCCACACCTTGATCTTGGACTTCCAGCCTCCAGAACTGTGGAGAATAAATTTCCGCTGTCTAAGCCACCCATTCTGTGGTATTTTGTTATGGCATTCCTACAAGGTAATATACAAGGAGAGACAATTTTAAGAAAACAAAACCAAAAAACTAAATATAAAGTAAAAACCCACCAACCAACCAAGACTGTGTCTCTTTCCAATGATTCATGGCTGTCCCTCTATCTACTGATAACCTACCAGCAGTAGCTGTTTGCCTTCAGAACATAATTTCAGATGACCTTTGACAAGATCTAAAAACCTGTCTGGCTTGTCTTACCTGAGCCCAGATCACAGGCATGAAGGGAAAGCAAGTTTTCTGTGTGCTGGAGAGTCAGCGAAGGCCAGTTGGACCAAGACCGTTTCTGGAACATTGGTAGGAATGGTCGGTAGAATCACCTGTGGGCTGCTTGAAGCTACATCCTAACAGATAATAAGGCCACTGCTCTTTTTCCTCCCAGCATCTCCCCCTGCTTATGTCCACCATAGAATTGACTGGTCTTGTGTCAGAAGCAGGAGAAAAGGAGAGAGGTGCACGCCAACTTAAAACTCTCAGATAAAATTCAGTACTTACAACTTATAAAGAGCTTGTTGCTGCATATAAATTAAGGTATTTTTCTTTTATTTGAATATTATGTCTTATTCCTACACATGAGGCCTTATACTAAGTTAATGTCAGGAAAATGTGAAACCCAATGTACTAGAATGCTATGTTGGCTCACAGAATTCTGAAAATGAGGTTCCGAACTAATGTCCCCGGGATTTGTAGCCCAAAATAGCTTTGGTCCTGCTTATCAAAGGCTGAATTGGGTTTTTCTGAAGGCTGTTCAGCTCCCACACAGCCCTTTATGCTTGCCCTGACCCTCGGCCCGTTGGATGGCATGCCCTGGTCTCTGAGCTGGTCCTGGATGCTCTTCCTGGCTCCAACAGCACCCTTCCTAGGACCTTGCCCAGAATCCCCACATGCTGACATGATGTGGTTTTGCAGGCATGCTCTATCCAAGTCAGGATAGTTCCCAGGTCAGTGTCACGCAGACACCTTAGAGGCACCAGCCACATGGCCCGCTCTTCATGGCTTTGATCCCCAAGTCAGCACCTTGACCTGCAAAGCATCTTTCATCTGCTCCATTTTGCTTTCAACAAGAGGAGTCAGTCGTGCCCTGGACTTCTCCCTCAAACCATCTCCGGCTCGCCGCTCCACTCAACGAGGGAACAAAGCAGTTAAAGCGCCTGGCACACAGTGAGCGTTACATAAGCGTTAGTCAAATAGAAGTGAACCCCTGCAGAGCTTGAGTGAGGACATTGCCCGGAGGGTGCTGCATCGCCAAAGAAGTGAACCAGAACCTACCTTGGCAGAGGACGCCACAAAAGCCCCTGTGTCTCCTTATCCGTGGTTTATGCTCTTTTCACTCCTGGCTTCCACCCTTGGTTGGAGGCTGTTTGCAACATGAAGACAAATATCGAATAGGATGCAACTGAAATTGAATGGAAATTGAGTAGGAAAATTCAATGCTATTAGGCACCAAAGAAGAACACAGGCAGATGGTGCCAAGGGCACCAGAAGCAGGCTGGATTTGAAGGACTGGGAGAGTCCCCATGATCCCTTCCGTGGACAGTCAAAGGGCTTGTGCTTGAGAGTTTGTTCCTATGAGTCTTTTAGAAATAAAGGCTTTCCAATGTTTCAAGTCCTGCCACTTTCATTTTCACAGGGAGAATACCAACCAGAGCGGTGTTAGGTAGACCCTATTCCAGGAGGACGTGGCAAAGGGTCAATACAAGCAGTGTCCTTGGCGTGATTTATTCCAGATTCAGTCAGCTCCATGACCACTAGGCTGCCAACTGTTGACTCCCTCTAGCTACAGGGTTTCTCCCGCAGTGAGGCGGTTAGAGCCCCCTCATGGGTCTCAACATCACCATGTCAGCTCAGGTCTTTCCGGGGATGTACACATTTCTTCAGTTCCTGGTGAGGACGTGATCGGAGCCACACCTGAAGATGGGGTTTTTGCAGGGAGGAAGGAGAGCTGGAGTGCGGCTCCTGGGACAGAGGAGGAAGTCACTGCTCCAGGAGATCAAGACAAAGAAAGGCGGAGAGGTATCCTGGCAGGGACGGGGGAAGGTGGACAAGAAGAGGAAGCCAGCAAATGAAAAGATCACATTTTGAACAATGGTAATGTGCTCGACGTTATGCTAGCCCTTTGCGTATATTTTCTCTTTCTTTCCTGGCATTGTAATTTTTTAATCATAAAAGTATTGCACAAACGGTATACAAAATAAGAGGCAAGAATATTCTCTATAATCCCACGTTTGAGGAGCAACCCGTGTTAACAGTTTGATTAGAAACAAATAAACAAGGCAAAAGTAAACGAAACTAAGCTTCTTCCGTTTCTGCTAATAACGGAACAGGTCATTTGCGCCAACCCTCTCACTAAAGATAATAACCACATCTAGGTTAACCGTTTTTCAAAAATCTTCCTTAAAGCATCAAAAAAGCTAACAGGATAGTGAGGCTCATTGAGCCAAGTCTCGGAAAGGATGGAAATCCATAAAGGGAAGTTGGGGGCCACCATTAATGACTGGAGGTTTGCTGATCCAGAAGGGACCGCTGACTTAGAAGAGGTGCTGAAAGGCCGGGCAGCGTTTGGCCCCCCTCAGCAAGCTGGAGGGACACAAGCTGAAGTCCAGACTGTGCCAAGGGCAGGCCTGGTACACCAAGGGACCACAAAGGACAGCCCTGGGGTTTAGGGTGAACCAGATGTAATTTCAAGACCTAAGTTGCAATAAGCTGATCCCAGATCACTGGGCCTTCCAGACACTGGTAGAAACAAACAAGAAAATCCTATCTGGAGGAAGATACCATTGTCCGAGACCCGAGATTCTTCCTTTAAATAATTGTTCAAATACAATGTCCAGCACACAGAGGTCACTAACCTGGAATTGAAGAGGCAAGAAACATGAACAAAAATAAACATAAATAACAGACAAGAAAAAAGTGTCTGGAATTACCACACAAAAGCTACGACCCAACTACGTTTCTGAAGGTAAAAATGATCCTTTTAAACTTCAGCAAGGAATTAGAAAATGTGAAAAGTAGCATTACAGAATTGGAAAAAAAACAGATTCTAGAACTGAGACTAAATTAAGACGTCCATGGATGAGTTTAACAGCAGGAGTGTTTGTCACGGAATAGGTCAACAAATGTTATTTACTGGGAGCCAATACTTTTTAAACACATAATATGTTCCAGCCACAGCTGTAAACACTGTGAATAAATCAGTAGACAAAATATAGCGCTTTCCATCATAGAGCTTACAGCACAGTAGGAGAAAGGGATAAATAGGAAATGTGACAAAGGATATTTGTGTCCCTATTACTATTACTGCGGGATCCCAAAGCTCTGGGATCTTTGGCATTGAGGGCCTTTGCCATGGACTGAATGTTTTTGTCCACCCCCCCACCCCAAAATTCACATATTGAAACCCTGACCCTTGATGCGATGATGTTAGGAGATGAGGCCTTTGGGAGGGGATTAGGTCATGAGGGTGGAGACCTCAGGAATGGGATTGGTGTCCTTATAATAGGGACCCCAGAGAGCTCTCTTACCCTCGTATCATCATGTGAGGACACAGCGAGAAGTTGGCAGTTGGCAACCTAGAAAAGAAACTCACCAGAACCCAACCACACTGGCAACCCAAGCTCCGTCTTCCAGCCTCCAGAACTATGAGAAATAAGTGTCTGTTGTTTGTAAGCCGTCCAGTCTGTGGTACTGTATTATGGCAGCCCAAACAGACTGAGACAGCCTTAACGTAAAACTGGTTTGGGTTAAGGCACATTGTCTAAAAAACTGATTGGGCTGCTACAAATACAGTTTTGGAAGAACGCAGTGGACGATGTATATAGTGACTATCACATCAGCCTGGGGCCATGGGACTGTGGAAAGTATTCCAGGACACAATGTGACTGGAAGAAGGCTTATGACAATCATGGACAAAAGAGAAACTTTGGATGACAAAAGATATAAAAATATTCAGGAATTGGAAACTTGGGCTAAAACACACATCTCTTCATTTGAAACGAGAAATTGGGTACCAAAGATCATTGAGCAGATCACATAGAGGATGCGCAGAGAGCACTGTCACCTGTCGGAGAGAAACCCACTGTTATGGTGACAGGAGGAAGCCTTTTTTCCCCTGGGTATTTGGATCTTGTATGGTATTTCACAAGCAAATTTTCTGTGGAAGAACCAGTTTTGGAATAGGAGAGACATGATTTGTGACATGGCCAAGCGAGCACAAATTCATCTCACTCACCCTCGGTCCTTCCACAAAACTGTGCTTGTAAAAGGACCCCCGGCTCTTCTTCAGGCAGATGCATGACAGGATCATTTACAGAGAGCTTAATTAGTAGATTTTGATGCTTTTCACTTGAGGTTACAGGAGATAATACATTAATCCCATTTTTACGATGTGTTCAATCTTGGGGGGAAAATACTAATATAATTTTATTTTTTAAAAAGTCAGTGAACTGGAAAATAGGTCATAAGAAACTATCCAGAGTACAGCTTGGAGAGATAAAAGGACGAAAGACACAAAGAGGGGTTAATGGACATAAATAGTATCACAAAAAAGTCAAAGACACACAGAGCTGAAGTCCTAAAAAGACGGAAAAGAGAGTATGGGCAGCAGGAAGTTTTAATAACGGCTAAGAATTTTCCAGAACTGATGAGAGGCATCACTTTCAAAATTCAAGATGCCCAATAAATCCCAAGGGGAATTAAATTTTAAAAAAAGAAAATAAATTCAAACCGAGGCACAGCATTGTTATTAACTGCAGAAAATCAGGGACAAAAATAATTTCTCAAGCAGCCCAGGGAGTAGGGATAGATTGTTTTCCAAGGAGCAGGACACGGGCCTATGATGTTTCCAGGACAACAACGCAAAACCAGGAGGCAGTGGAAGTGGATAAAGTATGAAATGAAAATAGCTGCTAATGAAGGAGCTGGCCTGGTGGCCTAGTGGTTAACTTCACGCACTCCACTTAAGTGGCCCAGAGTTCACGGGTTTGGATCCCGGGAGCAGATCTATACACCGCTCATCAAGCCACACTGTGCTGGCATCCCACATGCAAAAAAGAGGAAGATTGGCACAGATGTTAGCTCAGTGACGATCTTCCTCAAGCAAAAAGAGGAGGATTGGCAACAGATGTTAGCTCAGGGCCAATCTTCCTCACTAAAAAAAAAAAAAAAAAGAAAGAAAGAAAGAAAGAAAAAGAAAACAACTGCTAATGAAGGAAGTAGAATTCTACAACCAGCAAAAATATCCTTCTAGGATGAAGGTGAAATCAAATGTTTTCAGAGGAGGAAAAGCTGAGACGATTTGCCAATAGCAGACCCAATAAGGGGATGACTAAAGGAAGAAGGAAGGTCAAAGATGCAGGAAGCAGTGAAGACTATAGGATGGTAAGCATGTGGGCATATATAAATAAGCATTGGCTGTATACAGAAATAATTATATAATTCCATAAAATTCATATGGAATCTAAAATACACAACCACCACCCCAGCTTACATGTTAGGAGAGAGAGACGTGAAATTCGAGTGTTCTAAGCTCTTTGTATTGTCCAGGAAGGTCAAGGTGCCAATGAGTACTGTACCTTGATAAATCAAAGAGTGCATGCTGAATTTTTAGAGTAAGTACTAACAGGGCAGTAGAAGTGTTTCTCTTCCAATCTAACTGGGAAAAATGAAATAATAAAAATATCAATCTTGAAGAGGACAATAAAGGAGGGGGAAAGGACCACTAAACAGAAAAACTAGAAAGCACATAGAAAAATGGTAAATTTAAAATGTAGTGTAGCAGTTATTACATTAAACGAAAATAGCATAAATAGGGCTGCGTGCTGGCACATCTGAGATCTGAGACCTAAGCCCAAGCATTGATGGAGAGAGAAATGAGAATCTTTCTACCAAATCTTTCAAAGTTGGTTTCACAGTTACAGCTTGCCCAGGCTCAGGTGTGCAAGGAGAGAGAAACCAAGGACACCTGAGACAGGAGCTGGGACCTGGCCAGGGCTTGGTCACAGGTGACGATCAGAACACTTGTTCCAAGAATCCCTGGCCCCAGCAGCCACTGGGTGGCACAAGACCCAGGGTCGTGAAGAGAGAACGAGTGTTGGGGCCAGCCCAAGTGACAGCTGGAAACAAAACATTGGATTGGTAACAGAGGCATGACCAGAGAAAGAGAGGGAAAGCTAGGAACCAGGGTGCACAGAACCAGCCAGAAAAATAAGCAGCCTGTAAAAGGAAATTGGCAGAGTTGGGAATTAGACTCAAAAAACAGTAGCATTTCAAATGAGAGAGGAGACGCTGTGAATGTCATTTAATGGGCATCAAATCAGGGCCATCACAAAACGGGGCTGGTGGCTGACTTCATGGGCACCCGGAGCCTCGCCTGGAAGGCTTAGCACTGGCTGATGGTGGTAGTCGTCATGATTATAATGATGAGGAGGAAGAGAACAGAATGTGATATCCAAATAGCACCATGCCCTCCACACTGGACGTTCATTGTGACAAACCCCAAGGTGAGTAACAATAACATTCAATATGTGAAAAATGCTTTATTGTCCTTGAAATGCCGCAGCTGCTCTATCATTATCTGGCTTAATCACACAGAGTCTTATTCTCCCCTCAATTACAGAAGAGGAAAGAGAGGCTCAGAGTGGAAAAGCGACAAGTTCAAGGCCACTCAGGAGACCCATACTCTGACTTCATGTCTTTTCATCTCATTCTTTTTTTCACAGGAGGGACTACATACTCAGAAGACTCAATATTGTTAAGACGTCAATTGCCCCAAATTCATCTACAGATTCAATGCAATTACAATTAAAATCCCACCATGCCTTAATGAATAAATTGTAAAGCTTATTTTAAAATCCATGTGGATGTGTGGTGATGGACTTATAAGTAGTCTTTGGGTGGTGAACATGAGGTAATCTACGCAGAATTCAAAATATATTATGATGTGCATATGAAAGTTATATAATGTTATAATCCAATGTTACTGCTATAAAAACAAAAATTAAAATTTAAAAAAAGATAAAAAATTAAAAAATAAAATAAAATCCATCTGGAAATGCATAGGAACTTGAATATACAAAACAATGTTGGGAAAAAAACAAAGTTGGAGGACTTATTCTGCATGATTTCAAGACTTCTCATAAAGTTACACTATAAAGCCATGGCACATAGTTGTACTCACAGTGCAGGCTGAGCACAAATATAAACAAATAGACCAAAGGAACAGAGTAAAAAGCACTGAAATAGACCCACAAATATGTGCTCAATTGATTTTAGACAAATTTGCAATGGCAATTCAATGGATAAAAGGATATTATTTTCAACTAATAGTGCTGAAACAATTTGATAGTTAAAAAAACCCTTTGATCCATATCTTACACTGTATACAAAAATTAACTCAAAATGTATTATAGAAGTAAATCTAAAACTTTAAAACACCACCTTCTAAGAGAAAACAGTAGAAAATCTTTGTAACCTTGGATTAGGCAAAAATTTCGTAGGTATCACACCAAAAGCACAATCCATAAAAGAATAAATGAATTCAATTGAAGTTCATCAAAATTAAGAATTTTCTCTCTTTGAAAGATACTGTTAACAGAATGAAAAGACAAGATACTGTCTGGGAAAACTATTTGCAAATCACATACCTGATAAAGGACTTGTCTGCTGAATATGTAAGAACTCTCAACGGTGAATAATGAGAAATCAAAAAAATCCCTACTAAAAAAATGGGCAAAAAAATGTGAACAGACATTCGCCAAAAATGATACACAGATGCTAAGTGAAAGAAACCAGACAAAAAGAGCACAGTATGTACAATTTCATTTATAAAAATCCTAGAAGATGCAAAGTAATCTGGAGCGACAGCAGATGAGCGGCTGCCTGGGCGTGTGGAAGACGGGGTTGAGAGTGGGATTACACCAGGACCCTTGGGGGAGGAGATTTTGTTTATATTCATTGTACTGATTGTGGTTATGATTTCACGGGTGTATACACATGTCAAAACTTATCAGATTGCACACTTTAAAAATGTGCAGCTATTATATGTCAATTGTACCTCAATAAAGCTGTTTAAAAAAAAAATACAACCAGCACTCCAGAAGCCCCCATCCCACCCTATTGGGTTCCATCCAAATCACTGATGCTCCCACAGAGGTAACAAGCATCCTGACTCTAACAGCATGAAGTGGTTAGGCCAGCTGTGAACTTTACGTAAAGGACTATCATAATATGTAATCTTTTGTGCCAAGCTTCTTTCATGCAATATTATATGTGCATTCATCTATGTTGTCATATGTCTGACCAAGTTAAATGCTTACTTACTAAAACAAAACCACTAACACTTCTCAGAGAAATATAAAAAAATCCAAAGTCTTCACAATGTACAGGGTGTAATCCAAAATTACTCAAAACACAGAGAGTCAGCAACTTTAAAGCAGCTGGCGTAACAATGCTCCATAAGGAAAATGGCAGTTTGCCCACAATGAATAAAAAGAAATTTCAGGAAAGAGAGAGAGAGAGGACAAGAAATAACCAAGTGAAAATTTTAGTACTGAAAAAGGTACTATCTCAAATAAAAAGAAAAATTCACCAAATGACCTTAACAGAAGAGTGGAAATGACAGAATAATAAGCCAGTGAACTTGAAGATATATCAAAACAAATTATCCAATCTGATGAAGAGAAAGAAAAGAGATTGAAAAAAATGATCAGAGTCTCAGGAAAATGTGTCATCAAAGGGTTTAAGATATTGACAACTAGAGTACCAGAACGATGAGAGAGAAAAAGAGAATAGGACAGAAAATAAATAATGGCCTAAACTTCCAAAATTGTGAAAGACATGAATTTACAGATTCAAGAAACTCAATGAACTTCAAATGGATGAGTAGGAATAAAAAAAAAATCATTGCTAGGCACATGACAGTCCAACTACTGAAAACTAAAATTAGAGAGAAAACCTTGAAATGGCCAGAAACGAAATGATACGTCACAATTTGTGAGTTTCCACAGACATCGCATCAGAACCATGAAGGCCAGAAGACAGTGGAATGGCATCTTTAAAGTGCTAAAGAAAATCCTTGTCAATCCAGAATTATAGACTCAGAGAAAACATTCTTCTAGAGTAAAGGCAAAATGACAAAATTTTCAGATAAAGAAAAACTAAACGAATTCATTGCCACCAGAATCTACAGAAAATTCTTCAGGTTAATACCAGAGGGAAGTTGGATCTTCAGGAACAAATGAAGAACTTCCAAACTTGTAAACAAATGGGTAACATAAAAATCTATTTTTTTCCTCTGAATTTTCTCATGCTTATTTGAAGCTAAAATTATAACATCTTCTTTTAGGTGTTTAAATATAGGTAGAATATAATACATATGACAACTATAACACAATATGTTGGTGTGTGTGGGAGGATGGAGGGGAAGGGACCTATGCAAGTGCTAAGTTTCTGCATTTTAATGTGAATTAGCATGTTTACTCTAAGTAGACTGTAAAAGTCCAAGCCATTTTGGCAATCCTTAATCCAAATTCCTGTATTCTCCATCCAGTAAAACCATCACTCCTTGGGCTCTATTTTCCTGCATGACAATTTGGAAACTAGAGTCAGGGAGAAAACTAGAGTGAGTGTGGGCGCCCATCATGTGTGTCCCCTGTTTTAGGGTTATAAGGATTGTAGTCCTCCAGTAATTGGTTGCTTTCCAGTGCTCATAAACAATTGTTTGCCATGTATTGTTTTGCTATTACAATTTTTGTTATGAGGGAGAGCAAGTATAATACCAACTCTTCCATCATGGTCAGAACCAAAGTCCTATCAGCAAGGCTGCTGATGCTGAGAATTTGGGCTTTATTCTTTTGATGAAGTTAAATGATTGAAGATTTAAAGTGGTGGTGGTAAATAGGCAGTATTCATTCGGGAAAGATTGCTCTGGCCGCAGGGTGGGGGATGCACTGAAGTGGAGGGCTAAGTAGGAGGCAGGAAGACTACACCAACCACGATAGCTACCGCGTGCCGAGAGTTGACCATTTGCCGGCATCTGCTGGGTGTTCTTCCCGCACGATGTCCTAGTTAATCCCCCAACAACCCTAAGCAGTAAGTATGATTATCATCTCATTTTACCAGTGAGAAATCTGAGGAACAAGGAGGTTGCATGGCTCAGCAAGCTCACCGGTTTTGTGAGTATTTGGAGCTGAGTCTTGAACTCAGGTCTGCCCAAGAAGAGTTTCTGCATCTGTCTCTACCAGAAAGCCTTTGTAGCCATCCAAGTGAGACCTGATGAGAGACTGAAACGACAAGGATGCAAAGGAGGAGAGGGGCGGGAGAGATCACTGAGGATGTACCGCAAGGACTGGACAACCCGACAGCAGGGGAGCCGGGAGTCCAGGACGCCTCTGTGCTTTCGGACTTGTGCAAAAGAGTAGATGACACAGCCCTTCACTGAGATTTCAAACACAGGAAGAGGACGAGGTTTGGAAGAAAAGATGGAGTTTTTTCTGGACATTTTGGGCCTGGCGGGGGATGGGGAAATACCTACAGCAGGCCTAGAATCTCTTTGTTCTATCCAACTTGCAAGCTCACCCAAATCACACATTAAATGGAATTGATATATAGCTAAGAATTGAGGAGGGGTTGACTGGTTCACTCAATGTTATTTTTATAGCATTTAATCAAACTATTTGTAACCATTCCAATCATTGTATCTATACATTCTCCAAATTTTATATATATAAAAACTACTCAGAGAGGGAAATAGGACCACAGGGTTTAACAGGCTCAGCAATTCTTCCCCATACACACACAGCGGGGGGATAAACGGAAATTGTATTACAATAACACAATCTTGACATCAGTTTTTCATGAGAGAATTTTGCCCTTGTTTATTACATTATCGTGTTTTACATTCGATTTTAGGCTTCTAATTGGCCTACGTAGAATTTGTTTTATTAAAAAGAATGCCTCTGGTGAGCCCAGAAAAATCTAAATTACATCCTGTTAAACTCTCAGAACGCTTTATATTTTCTTTCATAGCACTCATTGCAGCAATTTGTAATTATGCATTTATTTTGTGATTGTTTCTTTCTCATCTGTCTACCCCATAAGCTTTTGGCTCCATTTGGGTAGGACAGACATCTGTACTGTGGGTTTCTGCAGCTCTAGCATCTAGGATAAAGCAGACACTCAACAGTTGTTGGAAAATGAAATCAGTGAATTTAGGTGTAGCAATTCATAAAGTTATCACCCCTGTGGTTGGCAGACGTGAGGTCCTTGTGTTGTGCAAGGGGTCTCCCATTAGGCTCCACATCACGGCTTTTACTATTCACACCACAGCTCCAGGGAGGTGTTTCCATAATGATGAGGTGAAATGCGTGGGTGAGTACAAACGAAAACAGAGAGACAGGAACGCTGATGGAACAAGGCCCAGTGGAGACTGCAGGCAAAGTTCTAGAGGGTCAAGTGGTCTTAGCCGGAGAGAAGAGGGGAGGATGGATACAGTGAAGTTAAAAGAGCAAGGACGGGAAATGAGTCTGACCCTCTCCAATCAACTCAGGTGTCTCAGGAGAGGAGGATGTAGCCTTGACCGCTAAGACGAAGCAGGCAGGATGCGAGCAGACCCAGAAGAGCAGTGAACATGTTAACAAGCTGCTTCAGGGCCCAGGAGAGCAGGGTCAGCTGGAAGGATTGGTGGGCAGCTCAGAGGCTGGAGACAGGACATTTGCACTGGCACCAAGTAGACAGCAGCTGTACCAAGATTTTAATGAAGGACAGGGTTTCACAGTCAAGAATATCTTTGGGAAAGACTCTTGAAATTCAGCAATCAGGAAGACTGCCCTACTCCTCTCTTAACCTATTAATTCCCTGGTGAAGTAACCAAGGATTCTCTGGAAAGAGAGAGTAAACAAGAGAGAGAGAGATGCACCCTGAGAGAAAATCAATGTGGTCGGCTTCTGGCCACAGTGTGTGTCAGCCTTGAGATAACCAGAACTTCAGCTTACTCGGTAGTAAATGATTAAATACATTGTTTCCCTGTCAAAACGAACACTGATTTATTATGGAGCAAAAGGTAAAATTTCCCAAATTTTCAAAGGAATCTGTGATTCTGGAGCCGCACCCTGCCCGGGACCCCAGGGAAATATATCCACTTTCCTTTGCAGCTTGGGGACAAAGTCTGAAGACCACTGATCCAGGTGGCTTTGAGTCATATCCATCAAGCAAACATGGAAGAATGGATTCTCCCAGCACACCCGAATCATGCTTGGTAGAGCATCCATGGTTAATCTGCTGGATGAGGAAAGAGTCAGATGAACGTTTCTGTTTCTTCCATTTTGAACTGGAACATTCCATGGCAACCCCATGTCACTAATGCTCAGCGGGCCCTCACTGGTGTCTTCTTGTCAAAGACCTCACCAGCTCAAGGCATCTCCTCTGGACCCTTGGCTGACCCACTCTTACAGCATTCTCTTGGACTTGTTTATCTTCCACATATGAGTGAAATCATACGGTGTTTGTCTTTCTCCGTCTGACTTATTTCGCTCAGCACAATACCCTCCAGGTCCATCCACGTTAACGGCATAATTTTGTATTTTTTATGGCTGAGTAGTATTCCACTGTGTGTGTGTGTGTGTGTGTGTGTGTGTGTGTGTACCACATCTTTTTAATCCATTCATTTGTTGGTGGGCACTTGGGTTGCTTCCAAGGCTTGGCTATTGTGAATAATGCTGTGAGGAATATAGCGGTGTGCATATCTTTTTGAATCAGTGTTTTCATGTTTTTGGATAAAGACCCAGAAGTGGAAAAAAATGAAGAAATTCGAAGAAAAATATCTGACTCAAATAGATCCATTTGAAGTCCCCTTCTTCCTGGCATATTTCTGAGCCCAGGAGGTCTGAAATTATGCCCAGTGCCCAGAAGGCCGGGGATGAAGCTTAACAAAGGAACTTGGCTGGTATGAATCTCCTTGAGCTGGTGTCAACATTGCCCAGGTGACCTGTGTGGCTCCCACAATAGAGAAGCCATAGGGTCAGGTCTGAACATCTCTGTTCAGTGGGCCCAGGTCATTCTCTGCATAATGGAGGTCACGAGGGGTAAAGATATGCTTCTTGCACCTGTGCAGGCCTGGCCCTCCCTTTGTGTGGGTGACTACTACCTGTGACTCAGGCCAGGGGTGCCGTCAGATATTCTCTCAGCTCAGAGGCTTGCCAATCTGCAGCAGGAAAATGATCTGCACCCTCCTACTAGGTGCAGGGGGAGGGATGTTTGGGGCACCTCAAAACGATAACAGCAATTACTCCAGTGTCTACACTTGCATGCCCCAGACCCTGGGCCAGGAGGCAGACCCCTCCAGGATTGAGTAGCCTCACTGCTGGGGATCAGATGATGTCACTGAGGTGAGGGTGCTTTATAAACTGTGAAGGGCTGTCTGGGACAATCGCCAAAAAACATAGGTTTGAACTCAAATGTCTGCAGGGATCTGGAGAGAAATGTAAATGAGAGAAAGAGTCAGAGGGAGGACAGTAGCCTAGAAGGGTCAGGGAGGCAGCACCCTGTGGAGGTTGAGGACACGGGACCGTTTGCATGGTAGCCCTGTTCAGCCACGTCCCAGCTGGGTGACCATAGGCATGCCACCCAAGATTTCAGTGCCTCAGTTTCCTCTTCTGTAAAATAGGGATGATGCTAAATAATTGCTTAAAGACTTGTAATGAGGATGTAAATTATTTAGATCAATGCTTGAAACACAATAGGTGGTCAGTAAATGCTAACTATATTTGTAGTTATTATTATTATCATCGTCGTTGTCATTATTATTATTATTTAGCCTGAGTCAATTATTGCCAGGTGGGACTAGGCCAATGTTGCCAGGCCTTCTAATTTTCTAAGCAAAAATAAAATATCTCTTGATTTTTAAACATTGGCCACCAATCTTTTAAAGAACTTATGGAAATTTGAATCTGGAGTTTAGTTAATAATAATATAATAACGTTGGTGTCTTAGTGTGATAAATGTACCATGGCTATGTAAGAATTTAACAATAAGGGACACTGGGTATATGGGAATTTAATCTTTGTTCCGTAAGTCTAAAATTATTCAAAAATAAAACTTCATGAAAAAACTGCAGGGAGCAACACAAACGTGCACACGTACACACACGCACACACAGACACACTCTTTCATGGGCCAGGTTTTGCTTCAGGACCCCCAGAGAGAGCTTTGGTATAAGGGCCCTTGTTGGTGCTTTGGTGGAACTGAGAAATACAAGAACGAGGTTTCTGCTTTCCCACGGCTGATAACAAAGGGGAAGCGCAGGCACTCGCTGATGGAAAGGCAGCTAATAAAACAAATAAGTACCTGTTTCTGGGTAATGGCCAGCTTGTTTATTTGACTCAGGCCTGCTGCTGATAACAACCAGAAAACCTGGACTTAACCAAAATTTTTAGAATTATCAAAGAGATAATAAAACAAAATTAATTACTAGGACGAAAGCATAAGAAGCCAAAAATCCAGAAGGAAAAGCCAACACAAAAGCTGCTTTGACTCTGAGGGTGTGTGCTAATCTCGCAAAACCAGACCCTTCGTTCCAGCAGCTGTTCCTAACCCTCAAGGCCCAGACACGCCCCAGCTGGCATCTGGATTACTCGTGCATGCTCATGTACACACATTTCTCTGGGCAGAGGAGCCATATTGTCCATGAGATCTTCTTTCTTATGGGGCCTTGACCACCCCCTTATACACGAAGGAGGAGTGATACACACTTAAGAAGAGTGAACACAAAGGAGCCAGTCAACCATTTTCGGTGGGAATTGAGACTTGGGAAGAAACCTACTGCTCAAACCGTCCCCCTGGCTTGTCACTAACGCCTGACACTCCGCCACCAGGAAAGCAGGAATGGCAGCAGCCTACTATGTGTCACACGGCCAGATCTTCTCCAGACACGCCCATGATACCAGAAGGCAGGGAATTCTGGTGTCTGCAGGGGACTTGGGGAAAAAGGATGGGACTGAAAAAGGGGCCCCTCCTGGTAAAGTACAACATTCAGAAAAGGGTGCCCAGGGATGGGTGCAGGCAGTCTGCCAGCAACTTTCTTTCTCTTCTTAAAATCCAGATAGCTTGGTCCTTGCGCAGCCAGGTTCCTGCAGTGTTTACTTTCTGACCGCCAAAGACACACTCCGCTCTACCCTGAGGTTTAGTGTGGGGAGTCATCGGGCTTAAGGTTCCCCATGAACTAGTGTCAGAGCTGAACTGGGGCACTTGTTTCTGACTCCACGCCCAGCCCTCCACCTATTTGGACTGTGGCAGAAGGCAAATGGATGCTGGAGAATGCCTCTGGACTATTGTAAACGTAATCACACTGGCCCACAGCATCGATGACCTTATGCTGATTGCATGCATCCGATGAGCAGGAAATAGCAGTCACTTTAGCTGCCTTAGTAATCCACATGCAGACCAGAGATATTCAGAGTTTCTGGGAACTTGGTGGCCTGGGCCATGTCGAGATAGCCTCTCCAAGGACACCTTGGAGGCTGCACCCTGAATCACCTACCACAAAAAAGAAGGTTCAATGCTTGTTATGCATTTTAGTGAGTTTAAAGAAATCCATGTTAGAATTTGTGGTTCACAGTGTGTACTGTTATTCTCTGCTTTTCCTTTCTCTACCAAATATATCCCACCACATTCCCACTTGCCATTATATTCTAGCCACACAAATTTTCCTGTAGGTCCTGGAATAAGCTCTTTCCTGCCTCAGGACCTTTGTGCTTGCTATTGGTGCTCTTGCCTGACATGTTTTCATCCTCAGTCTCTATCTTGTAGGTATCAGCTTGGCTTCATTTCTTCATAGATGATTTTTTCTGACTACTCTACCTAACTGGGGTCTCGTACAGGTCCTTATTGGCTCTCCTAGTCCTTATTAGTTTCCTTCATAACATAACTTAACATTTATCTTATTTATTTGCTTATCTTTCTTAAAGATTTTTAGCTACTGGCTCATTGTCACTGTCTCCAACACTCCTCATTTCTTACTTCGTGGTAATTTCAATACCTGCATAAACAGAACTTTCTAGTCTCTAGACCTTCTCCTCTCCTCCAGTGATGTTTCCTTCCACTCTGCCCAAGACCCCGCTCCCCTGGTCACGCCCCTGACCCTGTAATTACCACTGACTGTGTGATCCATCACTACGATCACTCAGCTGGCATGCCCCGTCCTCCCTTTGTCACACCAGCAAGACCAGCCCCTGACTAAAGCCTGCTCTCCATCTGCTCCATGTGTGCAGCTGTACACCTGAAGGAGATGGGAGAGAAACTCACGGCCACAGTGACTGGCCAACCTTCAACTTTACGGTCACTCTAGTTACAAGGGACCCTTCATGCTACTCAGAAATCATACTATGTTTCTCTAATCCATTCTGTCCCATTTTCCTGTGACTATTTCATACTTTCTTCTTTCTCCTAAGACTTCCAAAACTTCCTCCCCATTCTTATTCTCAGCTATGACTTTACTTCTTGCTGCTCTGTGCAAGCTGAAGCAATCAAAAGAGAACTTCTGCAAGATTCCAGCTCACAATTCTTCTACTCTCCTGCAAAGGCACCCTTATTCCCTCCTCTCTCTTCTGTACTGTGGATGAGGTGTCCCTGCTCCCAGCCAAGGCCAACGCCTGTGCTTGCGTACTAGACTCACCTCCTTTTCCAACCCAAGGGCGACGGCCCAGCAACTCTCTCCTCTCACTCTCTCACCGCCAATATGCTCCTCTCTGCTTGACCACTTCCCTCTGCTAAGAAACATGGGTACTCCTGCCAAACGCTGCATCAGGTGCCCCGGGATGCACAAAGATGAATGAGCAGGTTCCAGAAGGTACCCTTTCCCCATGTGTACTGATAATGTAATGTGTGAAATGAGACGAAGGAAATCTCCATTCTCTCCGGGGGGTAATGGGAGGGGCAGCTGGGAGCTCAGTGCAGAGCACACGTTGGAACAGAGAAGACAATACCGAAAGGTTTTGAGCAATTTCAATCTCTGGCCTCTCCTGGCCATTGTTCCCTCAGAGACTGGAGGCCCCTTATAGGGAAAGTGAACCATTCTCATCCCTACTGCAAAGCAGGCCTATTTTCCCTAGTTACAAAGGCAGAGTCGGTGTGATTTCCAAGGCGCTGAGCATGTCGGGTGCTGAACTCATGTGCATGTACGCATGGACGTGTGTGTGTGTACCACACATGAAATAACGAAACACTGTAATGTCTCTCAGCCCGTTACGAGATGGGACTAACCCAAGAAACTAGAGAAAAATGGTAAGTTCAAACATTCATGTATCCACCGCTAATATACTAAAACCCATCAGTATACTTTAAAAGGGTGAAATAATAATAATTTTAATAAGTTCATGTAAATCATTAGATCAAGTTGGTGCTCCTGGCGTCCACAGAAAAATTCTTTAGGGAAGACATGGTGAGAGATTTACTACTCAGACTTTTTGCACAGTGTGGTAGATGAATGATCAAGATTATAAGCAGGCTTCCTGCCAGGGTCCTTACTAATCCCAAATTTAAGTGAAAGAAGAAAGAAGTTGGAGGAAAACATGGAAAATTTTAGATTGCATAATAGAAGTATTTAGTCAGCAACTTCCTTAGATTAAAGGCCTTGTGATCCCAGGACTTGAGAGACCCACCCTGTAAGCGTCTTGTGGACTCCCAGACACACAGTCCCTTCTTCATGTGATGGTTTAATACGCTGAACTTGAAGCAACAGGGGAAATTACCAAGAGCATTTTTGTTGATTTATGCATGTGTTCAGGCATGCAGGGACTCACACTGAATCTGGAATCCTGACTTAGAAAATCACGCCTGGAGAACTGCTTCTGAGCTGCCCCGAGCTCAGGAGAGTTGCAAATCCTCAAGAATCATCAAACTGCTTAGTAGAAAACAAGTCAAGCTTTAGAAGAGTTTATGCATGGAATTTGGAGATTATAAATATATTCATCAATTGTTTAGTCAATGGCTGTTATATATATATATGCCGGGCACCATACGAGGGGCTGGCTGTGGGCATGAAGGTAAGAACATACAAGGATCCATGTGCTCCCCTTCATTTCCCAGCTTCCCTTGCAATTAGGTGAGGGTCATGTGACAGGATGTGGCCGATGGACAGTGAGCAGAGTGAAGTGTGTGGCTTCCAGGCCAGTGCAGTTACAGCCAATGGACCTTCTCCAGCTCTCTTTTCCTGCTCCTTGCAAGCTGTATATTCCAGAAGCTGTAGCTGTGAGATAGAGAAGGCACATTTTTGTGCTAAGCCCCTGGGATTTGGAGGTTGTTGCAGCAGCTAGTGTTAGTGATCCTGGCTGGGGACGCAGTGTAGAACCAATCAGACTTGATCCTTGCGCTCCTGGGGGTTACACTCTAGTGGGAATGATGCTCTCAGTTTTTGCAACTGTCTTAGAATTCAGAACTTCGATTTTGCCAAAATTATTAAACTCAGTTTTAAGTGGAAACTATAAGACTGAAAACAAATTACACCTGATTTCATTGGCATTTTAGAGTTTAATTCCACTCCAACAGTCATCCAATAAATGTTTTTTGAGCTCTTACTATGTAACAGTTACTGTTCCAGGTCCTGGGGATACAGCGATGGGCATAACAATGTTTGCGCCCATATAGGACTTAGCGTCCAGTGAGAGAGGCAGACTCAAAAAACTAACACATAGATACGTAATCCCGTTAACAAATAATAACATGCTATATGAATTTACACGCTACAATGTCAGGTAGTGATAAATGCCATGAAGAAAAACGAAGCAGGTCAAGCACATCGTGTTGTTAGGAAGGAGAGCTGCTATTTCAGATGGGGTGCCAAGGAAAGCCTTCTGTGTGAGGGCCCATTTGAGGCAATGCAGGCCCGTCCCTGAGGACACCAGAGGGAGGATATTCCAGGCAAAGGGGCCAACAAGGGCAAGTGCCAGGGCTGTTCTGGTAGATTGGGCTCTGTGCCCAAACTCTGGGAAATGGCTTGATCCACCAATAGCAAGGTAAACGTGGTCAGGCCTAGGTGGGTCCTGACCACATTTCTGGAAAATAATTTGGGCTCTCAAACCTCTATTCCCATTGATTTGACCAACCTGACAGTCTGGCTTGAAGCTGTGTCTATGCATTTTGTGGCAAATAGAGCTTACTAAACTCACATCTTGCATTATTAATGTCCATCTGGGTTTCCAGAGATGTTCACCTACTCGTGGATGCATCAGGCTCTAGACTTCCACAGCCTTCCATGGTTTTCTTTGCCTAATCCAGGAGTGCCCACGTGGATCCAATGGATCTGTTAGAGTATGGGAAAAAATGTAAAATCTTATCAATAATTTATCTCCTCCTTTTTAAAATATCTATTTTTATTTGTTTTATTAAGGCAAACAATGCTTCAGGGCAGTTGCACACATATTATTTATAAATAAATGAAGAAATAAGTATCGGAGGTACTATTTGTTCCCTTTACTAGACGCACCAGCCCCTTAGGCCGATCTAGAGCCTGCGTGACACACTTAGTGGCGAATCGTCTCTGCCCTCCCTTCAGGAGAACAGCTCCAACATGTCCCAGTTGACCAGACGACCAATACAATTAAATATTCAGACAGGGGATCCAAACAAGGATCTTGGGGTAGGGGGTGCTGATGTTGCATCTGGAAGATGTTCTTTAGACACAAAAATGTTGGGTTTCCCAGAGTTTTTCTGTGTTAGTGAGGCTAACAGGACAATCTTGAAATCCAGGGGACTCAACATTTACTGGGTGTTCACTCTATGCCAGTCCTTCACATATATTTGCTTATTTCACCCTAACGACCACCCTAAGGTTGGAACGATAATGTCCTTATCCAGATGGACACTGAAGGCAAGAGGATGAAGCAACTTGTCTACAGTGAACTGAGGCCGGCGCTGACTGTCCCCAAATCCCACATTCTTGCCAAAGTCCATGCTGTTCCAGGCAAGCGGCAGGACCATCATTTTTCCAGAGCTCTGCCTACAGGAAAGGGGAGCCCCAGAGACTCAGGTTGGGGTGGTACATGTCTCTCTGTGTGTGTCTGCGAGTGCTCACGTCTGTGTGTGTAAAATGTTTGCCTTCAACCTGCTGAATGGCCACACCCTCCCTGGTGAGCCTGAGGGCTCCAGCCCACCTGAGGAGGGCGCGTCTCTCTTAATCCCATCCCACAGCTTGCAGGGTCTGAGCGGAGCCACGGAACGGACAGAGCCTTCCTCTTGCTTCCCTTTAGCCCAGTGAGGCACAGGTGGAGGGTGGAGAGCAGAGAGAGGCCCAGAAAACACGGCGTCGCTGTTTGCTCTGCACAGACCCTCCTCGCAGGAGGCCGTGTTGACCTAGCGATGTTTACTTTGCTTGCCCAATGCGCTTCGAGGTGAAAAGTTGAGTACCAGGCCCCGAAAACCTGGTTAAGTAGAACAGAAATCATTAATTTCTCACTAAATTCCTGGTGGAATTTTGTTTTTCGTTCCCAGCCACTTCACAGAATTAGTTAATTTCTACTTGCCTGCCGTTGAGACAACTGTCACACAGCCCCGAGTGTGAAAGAAAGGGAAATAATATTTATTAAGCCAGGCCTTTCAGGATTGGTATCTCTTGTAACCCTCACTGGAAACTCATGATGACAAGATGATCGTCCCACCCAACAAAGTAAATGAAGCGACTGGCTCCAGGTTCTTAGCGCCTAAAGGCAGATCCCGGATTCGAACTGCTTCTCCATTCCAGCCCTGGAAGCTTTCACAGACATAGGGAAGAGCAAGGTGGAAGGGAGAGAGAGCAGCTCCTGATAAAGTTTGGCATACACTACCCTATAACTAGCCATTCCTCCCAAGAGACATGAAAACATGTTCACACAAAGACTTGCCCATGAACGCTCACAGAGGCTTTACTCCCGCTGGTCAAGATTGGAGACAACCATCAACACCACGGAGACACCCATGAACAGATAAACTAATTGTGGTGCATCCATACAATGGAACTGTGATCAGCGAGAAACACAGCAGAGTGCCGAGGTAGCAATGCCTTAGAGGAATGTCAAAAATGTGGTGTTGATCAAAAGAAGCCACACACACACAAAGTACACAGTGTGTTCTCCCATTTACATGCCCTTCCAGAAGAGATGAAATTAATCCCTGGAGACGGAAGTCTGAACAGAAGCCGCCTTTGGGGGAAGATCGGGAGATTGACAGAAAGGAACTTCCTGGATGGATGGATTTGTTCTCCCTGTCTCAATCAGAGTGGCAGTTACACGGATGCACGCAAATATAAAAATGCGTTGAGCTGGACATTTAGAATTTTTGGTTTTACCGCATGTAAATAACACCCCAGTAAAAATAAATACATAAAAAGTAAAAGCAGAAGTGGTGATGGCAGGGACGAAGGCGGCAGCCGTGGGAAGTGGAGCCATAGGAGGGTTCAGGAGAGTTTGCATAGAGTGATCCTATTTATTCTGTCGGAGCCTCATCTGCAAAGTGGATATAATACAACCTTCCTTGCAGAGCTGTTGGGAAGATGAGAGTGTGTGTACACAGTGCCTGGCACGCAGGAGCCGAGCAGAGGATGGGTCGCTTTTGCTGGGATTACGCCTTGAGCAGCTGTGGGGGTGGGGAGACGGCAGAGTGAGGGCCTGGGCAGCGGGGCCAAGGAGGGAGGCCCCTGCACTCGCCAGGCTGAGCCCTAGGGAGAACGTTAGGAGGCAACCACGGGGCATAACGCAATCTGCTTGGCTCGGTAGCATTTCGCCGTTAGAGCTCAGCCCTCGCTCTGCGGCCCTCCCGTGAACTGTTCCCCTTTTCCGGCAGGGTAGATAGATGAGGCCAAGGCGGGAAGCAGTGGTGGTGGGAGGGCAAGTGGGAAAACCAGGCTATAGGTCCCGGCTGCGGGGGTCAACCTGCTGCCCACCCCTCAGTCTTCCCACAGAGGGGGCGGGGCGGGGGGAGGTTCCCTCGGATGATGGCTTCCCCCTCAAATAGACAAAACAACTGTTTATTTCTCCATTTAAGAAGTTGCACGCACCATGCCGATTTTTAGCATTCTAAAGGTTTTCATCCTTTCACCCTGGCAAGACACCCTAACCATCTGATGAGAGAAGCGCTCCATTTCTACCTCCTTCATTCTTTTTAACTCAGTTCATCAAGCATCCTTTGAGCACCTGTGTCACACTCGGCAGCGTCAGCGAGATGAAAAAAACACAGCCCTGCCCTCGGGTAGCCTCAGTCTGGTGCTAGAGCTGAGCTTTGGGGTTCTGTGCTCTTGCCTTGCAGTCTCAGGCCCTGCCTGGTTCAAACCTCCCCTCCACCACTCGCCAGCTCCGTGACTCAGGGCTAGTTGCTTGACCTCTTTGAGCCTCAGTTTCCTCATCTGTAAAATGGGGATAACAAAAGCACCCATCTCATGGACTCACTGTGAGGATGAGAAGAGTTATTCTCTCTAAAATGCTTCCAGTGGCGTCTGGCACATGCCACGTGCTCAATGATTGTCAGCTCGTACGATATATGTTTTCAGGGACGTGTGCAAAGTGCTGTGGAAGCATCAAGAAGGGAGCCCTAACCCAGCACGGCCGGGTTGTGGGGGTGGGGAGGTCAGGAAAGCTTATCAGTGAACTTGTCCCTGAGCTGAATGTGGAAGGACACACTGCGTCAGCCCTGTAGAGAGGAAGAGAAGGATGCTTCCCTCCCGGGGCAGAGGACAGCCTGTGCAAAAGCCAGCAGCCCAGGAGTCAAGGCTGCAATCGACAAATAGAGGGGGCGAACGTGACCGCAGTCTCGGGCAGGGATCGGCAAAGCTGTACAGGAAAGGGCCAGATAGTCAATATTTTAGGATTGCAGGCCATATGGTTTCTGTCGCAACTACTCAACTCTGCCACTGTAGCATGAAAGCAGCCGTGGACAATAAACAGATGGGCGTGGCTGTGGTCCAATAAAACGGTATATGTGGACCCCGAAAACGGAATTTCATTTAATTTCCTTGTGTTAAAAAACATGATGTTTCTTTTGATTTTTTTTCCCCAACCATTTAAAAATGTCGAAACCATTTTTAACTTGCTGGCCATATAAAAGAAGGCCGTAGGTTGGATGGGGTTGTGCGCTACAGTTGGTCGACCCCTGGAAAGAGGGATGTGGAGGGGAGGCTGGGATGAGTCCAGAAGAGGGACAGGGGACAGGGCTTCTGATGACCTTGGATGCCATGCTAAGGAGCCAGCTAGAGTGAGGGAGAGTTACAGTCTTGCTGGGTGGACGCAAAGAAAGACCAATGGGAGCTGATGGCTGTGTTAGTTCCTCGTGGCTCCGTAACGAATTAGCAGAACTTAGTTGCTTCGAATATCACAGATTTGTTGCCTTACAGCACTGGCGGTCAGAAATCCGAAATCCAGGCAGTAGCAGGGCTGAATTCCTCCTGAGGCTCCAGCAGGGAAGCCTTTCCTGGCCTTCTCCAGCTTCGACAGGCCGTCTGCATTTCTGGGTCCCTGGCACCTTCCTCAGGTCCCTCCCGACCTCTGCTTCCATCGTCACATGTCCTTCTTTGACTC